>NW_026945764.1:352304-557304 GCF_034702125.1 Engraulis encrasicolus
TGTCATGAATGCATAATGAGTGCATAATCACACTCTTCACTTCACGCCACTTCTGGAATGAAGCAAAACTCTGCTGACGTTTAACCATAGTTACACACACATGCTATGTATGCAGCTTGACACACACCGTGTACCGCAGACGTGGGCAAACTCTGGCCCGGGGGCCACATGCGGCCCGCTCAGCCATTTCATGTGGCCCTGAGAGCTTTTCCAAGAAAAAAAAACAGACTCATATGCTCACTCTTAAATGGGCTACCTAAAACAATGTTCTTGGAAACCTTACAGTAACCTTAAGTCTAGGAATGGCATAACTGACAATGGTGTAATTATGTTGGCGTACACCATTTCTCATTATTGCCTACGACATACGGCCCTTTGGTCAACTTTCTAAACCCAATGCGAATCCAAAACAATTCCCACCTCTGTAGCGCCTTAATGCAGGCTGTGCCTCCAGTAGCACGCTGTAATAGTCATTGAAAAGTTCATTACCATACAGCAGTAGGCCTACTACACTACTATGACATAAAACAGGGCCTTTAGTAATGCACTACGACTTGGTCATTGCCATTCTGGTAACAACGACTTTATGTTTATTTTATTTTGTATTTTATTATTATCATTTTTACCTTATGTTTTATCTTAATGTTTTAAATGTTCTTTGACTCCCATTTATTTCCTTCTTTCTTCCCTGTAGAATACAGAGAGGGGATGGATCTCATCTACATGTGGGATATAGAGAGGGGATGGAACTCATCTACATGTGGGATATAGAGAGGGGATGGAACTCATCTACATGTGGGATATAGAGAGGGGATGGAACTCATCTACATGTGGGATATAGAGAGGGAATGGAACTCATGTGGGACCCAGAGAGGGAATGGGGTGAGGGCTCTCTATCAGCCACATTGGAGTTGGGTACACCACTCCATGTGTACATGTGCTCTATGGGCAGGTCCACTCACAGCTTTTGCTGGGCCCGGGACAAAGTTATTTGAAGGGCCCCCTCACCTAATGCATGTAATGCAATGAGGACACCCCCCCCCCCCCATGCCTTCCTGGTTGTGTAGCCTTTGTGTTGGAGTATATTCAACTTGTATGTGTACGTGTTGGTTTATGTAATCTAACCTAATGTGTCTCTGTGTTGGAGAATACTCTATCTGTGTATGCGTTACTAATATAATCTAATCTAATATGTCTTGGTGTTGGAGCAAACACTACTGTACTGTATGTGTCTCTGTGTGTGTATTTGATGGGAAAGCAACTGGAGGGGCATGAGAGCAGAGTTCATGTATACAGTACACGAGGGACTGTGTGTGTGTGTGCGTGCGTGCGTGTGTGTGTGTGTGTGTGTGTGTGTGTTGTATTGTTCGTCATACAATGGCTCAACAGAAGAGAAGATCCATCATTGCAGGTGGTCCCAGCGACAGACACACACACACACACACGCAGGCACGCACACACACACGCACGCACGCACACACACACGCAGGCACGCACACACACACACACACACACAACTCTCTGTGCATATACACAATACAGATCATACAGTTAATAAAGCACAAGAATTTACATTTTGCTTGTGGATCTAACAAGGATATACTGTACTAACAAGCATCTAAACTTACAGTACGGCTTGACAATGCAGGACCACGGGACCAAAACAGGACCAAGAGATGACAGGAGGTTCTCTTACTGAAATGTATTGAAATCAACAATTGAACTAAAGTTAAAACGTGCGCGTGTGCGTCGTCACACAGTTTATAAATACATCAAATTAAGTGAAGAAGGAAAAATTTAATTATATCGTTGTATGTAGCCTAAATGTTTCAATAAAAGAGACAGACAGACTAAATGATGACTGTAACAGAAGCATACTGTACATAGGCTACACAATCACAACCCACCTGCACATACAGAGGAAGCGTTCGCAGGGAAGCATATGTTGCTGCAGTCAACATCATGACCGATGTGTGGGAAGCTAATGTTCCTCCAATCAGCATCATGACCGATGTGGAAAGCTAATGTTCCTCCAATCAGCATCATGACCGATGTGTGGAAAGCTAATGTTCCTCCAATCAGCATCATGACCGATGTGTGGAAAGCTAATGTTCCTCCAACCAGCATCATGACCGATGTGTAGAAAGCCGCTATAGAGTGATATTCGATCTCTGACTTTTAGGTAGGGTGACCAGACATTTGTAGTCTGAAACCGGGACACTTTGTGTGTGACTTGGCGGGCGGGTCTGGGGGGCTTCCCCCAGAAAATGTTGTATTTTTTAGATGCAATTTCCTGCATTCAAAGCAATTTTAGAGGTCAGAATGACAAATTGCAACTAACTCCTTCGACTTTCTATACAAGCGCTGCCTGCCATTAATTGTGGCAGGTAGACTTTAGGTAATCAGGTAATCTTTTCCATATATTTACCCTGATAGACATGGCGTAATGTAGTGGGTGGCCAAAACCGGGACATATTTGTGTCCCGAGAGAGTTTGCTCGGGACATGGGACACACAACTCCAAACCGGGACTGTCCCGGTCAAACCGGGACGTCTGGTCACCCTACTTTTAGGGAGTGAGGATTTTGAAGTGCCAGTGAAAGAGTCTGTAGTTTGGTATGTTGCTCTCACATATTTATGCTTTCTGTGCAGGCCTGTAAATAAAAGCCATATTTTTTTTGACTGTGATAATGTTTCCTATAACGCTTACCTCCAAGTGAGATAATTCTCTCTCTCTCTCTCTCTCTCTCTCTCTCTCACACACACACACACACACACACAAACAACTTCTAACCAGAATGCATTAAATGACAAAGTGCCCATTCTCATGCAGCATGTCTCTCATATGACTTGTGTGGTGAGAGAAGGCCCCCTGCTGGAGATGGACTGTAATGACTGATTAGAGATCAAGCAGCATTGCCTACCTTGTGACAATATCTTCGCATGCACGCACATACAGATAGAGTGAGAGAGAGAGAGAGAGAGAGAGAGAGAGAGAGAGAGAGAGAGAGAGAGAGAGAGAGAAAGCGAGAGATAGAGAGAGAGAGAGAGATGAAAGATGGGAAAGATGAGAGAGAGAGATATGAGAGAGAGAGAGAGAGAGAGAGAGAGATGGGGGGGCAGAGGGGTGTGACAGCCATGTCTGACAGAAAATCCTGGGAAAATCTGTCAGATCACCGGCGCTAGGCATACAGGCAGACAAGGCAGTCACCTAAGATGACAAAAGTCTCAGGGGCCCCAGAAATGCCCACATCACATTGGCCAGAACTTACTAGAGAATTCCAATTCAACACAACAATTCAACACAAAAGTCCTTATATCCTCTATAGTTTCATTGTAATAAAAGTTCTCATTTTGAGTATTACAATAAAGCAGTTTTTGTAAGATGTGCGTGTCTGTTTTCCCACCCTCTTCATACAGTATGTCTGATGGGTAAAATATTAGCATTAAAAGTTTAAAAAAAATATAATAGACTAATGCCCCCCTCAGCTGTCTTTGTAACTCCCCAACACCCCCGGGGGGCAGTAGGCTCTGTTTGCACTATTGTAATGCCAATAACGGAATACCACATATATCAACAAGCATGTTGTGTTTAATAATGTTTTAATGATATTTACACTCCATATTTAAACACAACACAGTCTGTGCCAGGGCCAGTTATAAGCATAGGCCGGCTAGGCGGTCTCCTAGAGCGCAATGTGAAGAAAGAGCGCCGAAATGGCGCTCTCCGATGCATAATTTTGCGATATGGAGGTTTTTTTTATGAAGTCGCAATCAACAAAGCGTGGCGAAAGCGCTCCTCACGGCAAAGCGCCCCTCAGCCAATAGTAATATCGCTTTCAACTGTCTCTGGGAAGTCTGTGAACCAATAAACAGACAGTCCTAAGAAAGGGGGCGGGACATGTGACAGCGTGCGATCTATTTTGAATTTGGAGACTCATTCGAGAGACAGAGGGCAAGCGTGAACAGCAATGCTGCTCTGCTGGGTGGAGAATTGTTATGTTCTCATTAAACCAGTCATTGCATGATGCAGGAGTTGCAGAGGGTGTTTTGGAAGTATGTGATTTAATCAGCAACCGTTTGTGATAATGTAAAGCCTAATAGTTATGAGGCTACTGTTTGGAATTAGAGGGAAAAAGAGCTTTGCTTTTGATCTGAGAAATCGCTAGTTAGCATGCTAACTTTAGCCAAGTATGCCAAGCAATGAAATCCAGTAAAGTAGCTGTTAGTAGCCTACTCACTAACACCCACCTGACATCATAATACTTGCTTAGGTTGACCAGCAATGTAAAGTAAGACTGGTGCCGTGTTTAAAACAAGTTTAGCTGCCATATCTCCTTCCATCCACTTGAATGAATTACCTGCTTGTTGTAAGCTTAAAAAAAATGTTTCCAGACCAGAATGACATATAGGCCTACATTAATCATGTAATAGAACCATGCACAGCATGTTTTCATGCTGAGTGATGTAGGCCTAGTATTGCAGACAAGTGAGGCTATTTACTATATTTTGTATATTATGAAATTCAAAAACGTGACAGCTTTTCTCCCTTTCTCTCACCCTGTCCCTCCAGTTCAAACACATAGATAGCCCCCTTCTCATTCTCCTACTCACAAATGCACCACTATTTCCAGTACAGAAATGAAATTGGTTTGGAATCATAGACAGCACAAATGTGTAGCTTATTAAAATTGTTATGCTGCCATGCTTTGTGATGCTGTAGGTAGTGTAGATAGGCTATCAATGCAGACCTCCTTGGTAGGCCTATTGTCTACACATGCATTTGACATGCAAATGTACTGTACCACTCTCCTGGCATTTCAATTCCATTTTACAATTCAAACACATTGATAACCTCCCTCTCATCTGGGGTTGGGGGCACCACCACCATTACATCCAAGACACCACACAGTGAAGGTACTTTCATGCGACTCAATCTGATGTGTTGGTCGGCTGTCCAAAAGAACCAGAAATCCATTTGATGCAAAACAGTTATTGTTCTTGATACTATTTAGTTAAGCTTAGGCTACTACCGGTATTACTCTTGTGTTCTGTAAGGTATAAAAAAGGCGCCAGAACTCAAACTCGCCTAGGGCGCCAAATAAGCCAGAACCGGCCCTGGTCTGTGCTTACAGCAAAGTCATCTACAATCTGGATACACGACCACTAAAACTCTTCTCATAATAGACATTCACACAGATGTTACACATATTAAAATCGTATTTGTTGTAATGTAATTATAAATGCTCTGCATACATTACAATGAATACAGTATAAAGGAGACATACACAATAAGGATATAAGAGCAATAAAAACTAGATTGCATTTCCTCGCAGAAAATGCTGGAGTATGCTTGCCCGTCTTGCATTCGTTGCCCTTCATGCATGCCTTGCCTTTCATGCATGATTTGCCCTTAATGCACATGCTGCCCTCCATGCAAACACAACATACAGTTAACCATCTAAATATGAACTAACTTCCTGTTTGGCATTCCCCCTATTGGCAAAAACACATTTTCGCTAACTGTAGCGCCCCCCAGTGGCCTTATTGCACCGAATTCGGTACGTAGCCTCTGGGTGTACTGGAGATCATGTATGAGAAATTTCGTTAAGATCTGTCAAGGCGTTGCAGAGATTTGAGCTAACTTCCTGTTTGGATGGTGTGTTTACCTTTGTTGTCAACTTTGATTGTCTGCTGTTCGCCGATTCTTTTAGCTATTGCTCTGTAAATTTCAGCATAGGTGCAAAATAGTCCAATGGTGGTCTGATAAAAATTGTAGGACAAAGAGACAATAATTTTGGGCGGAGCCTCATTTTAATTGATTTTTCAATATGTCAAAATGGCGGAAAATTCATGATTGTAAATATGACATCATAGTATGCATTAAATTCGGCTTGACCCAAGGATTTCAGCAATACCAAGCGTTTGATGAATTAAAGTAAATACGGGCTAATATCGTCAAAAACACATTTTTGCTTATTGTAGCGCCCCCTAGTGGCGCATTTACAAGAAAATCGTTACGTGTCCTCTGAAGATAGTGTTGATTATGTGTATGAAATTGGGTTGTGATACAAGTAGCCGTTGCCGAGATATGAGCTCACTTCCTGTTTGGCGTCTTCGCCGCCAACTTTGATTGGCTCCTGTTTGAAGACGGTTTGATCAATTGTTCCAGGACCTTTAGGGCAGATGTATCTCAGTCCAAAGATGCCCTCCTGGAATTTTCGTGACGATCAGTCAAAAATTGTGGTCGGGGCGTCATTTTTATTGATTTTTACAAAATTCAAAATGGCTGAAAATGACGTCATAGATTGGATTCGGCTTGGCCCAAGGATTCCAGGGATGCCAAGTTTTCGAAATTCTGACCAATGGTTCAAAAGTTACAGCATGTTACAATTTGAAATTTTGACCTGATGGTGGCGCTACAGAGTTCGAGCTACCCCCGTGAAAAATACAAGTCCTGGTCGTCTGACCGAGCCGAACGTTTCGGTCTTTGAACGGATTTTCTATCTTGAGCGGTTCTTCAAAACGAACCCTTCGTAGAAGAAAGAAGAAAATTAACTAGATTGCATTTCCTCACAGAAAATGCTGGAGTATGCTTGCCCTCCATGCATTCGGTGCCCCTCATGCATGCGTTGCCCTTTATGCATGTTGCCCTTCGTGGAGGTTGCCCTTCATGCATTGCTCTTCATCCATGTTCAGCACACACGCACGCACGCACGCACACACACACACACAATCTAACACAAACACCCCATAACAGAAAAGTGAAAAACATGTTTTTTTGGTGTACCACCCCCTGGACACCATATTGTACACTTGCATATCTTTGTTGTGCACCCTTTGGGCTAAGGTAATAGCACCAAATAGCTTTTAATTACTTGGCTGAAGTTCCTGGGCCAATACATTGAGGCCATTGGCCCATAGTGTAAATGGGGCTGGTATTGACCTAAAACAATTTCGCTAATTGTGGCGCCCCCCAGGGGCCAATTTTCACAAAAATTGGTATGTAGCCTTTGGCTATAGTGAAGATAATGTGTACTCATTTTTGTTGTGATACTAGTAGGCGTTGCCGAGATATGAGCTAACTTCCTGTTTGGCGTCTTCGCCGCTAAATTTGATTGGCTCCTGTTGAAAGACGGTTCAAGAAATCAGTCCGTAACTTTCAGGGTAGCTGTATCTCAGTCTGAACATGATCTGATAAAATTTTCGAAACACTCTCACAAAAAATGTGGGAGGGGCGTCATTTTTATTGATTTTTACAACATTCAAAATTGCGGGAAAACTTTCCAAGGTCCAAAATTTTGTCAAAGGGTGCGTTGGATTCGGCTTGGTCCAAGGATAATGTGAATACCATTTTGGTTGTAATACATATGGGCGTTGCCGAAATATAAGCTAACTTCCTGTTTTGCCTCTTCAATATGGCCAAAACACAGTTTCGTCAATTGTGGCGCCCCCCAGTGGCCAATTATCCTCCAATTTGTCATTTGAACTCTAGGGGTGATGTCAGTCATGTGTATCCAATTAAGTTGTGATCTGACATGTCGTTTCCGAGATATGAGCTAACTTCCTGTTTGGCGGCTTCAATATGAGCTATTAACACATTTTCACTAATTGTGGCGCCCCCCAGTGTCCAATTTGCACAAAAATCGGTATGTAGCCTCTGGCTATAAGGCAGATATTGTGTATCAAGTTTCGTTGTGATACGAGAAGGCGTTCTTGAGATATGAGCTTACTTCCTGTTTGGCGTCTTCGCCGCATAATTCGATTGGCTCCTGTTCAAAGATGGTTCAATCAGTCGTTCCGCAACTTTCGGAGTAGATGTATCTCAGTCTGGCAATCCCGTGTGTAAAATTTCGGGACGATCCGACAAAAATTGTGGGCGGGGAACCATTTTTATTGATTTTTACAAAATTCAAAATGGCGGGAAAACTATCCAGGCGGAAAATGACGTCATAGGGTGCGTTGGATTCGTCTTGGCCCAAGGATTCCAGGGATACCAAGTTTTTGAAATTTGGACCTACGGTTCAAAAGTTACCGTTTTCCTGTTGGTGGCGCTAGAGAGTTCGAGGTACCCCCGTGAAAAATACAAAATCTGTGCGTCTGACCGAGCCGAACGTTTCGGTCTTTGAACGGATTTTCTATCTTGAGCGGTTCTTCAAAACGAATGGTTCGTAGACGGAATAATAAAATTAAAAATAAAAAGAAACGGTACAATAACAATAGTATGCTTGCCGCATGGCAAGCATACTAATAAGCCGTAAACGGGGGAATAACAATAGTATGCTTGCCGCATGGCAAGCATACTAATAAATAAAGTAGCATTTGAGTGAAAAGGGCTGTTCAGAGGGCTGAGTCTTGATATGGGATGTTAGAACTAAAATTAGGGATGGGACTGGAGTGGACACGCACGCACGCACGCACGCACGCACGCACGCACACACACACACACACACACACACACACACACACACACACACACACACACACACACACAATGCAGTGCACACCACCTCCACCATCTCCACATCCACTCCTGTCACATTCGCTAAACGCTACACTGTTTCTGTTCGGTAGTATATCTTTAGTTTACAGCCTGGTTTGCTGAGTAGAGCTCTGATCTGCTGCACGCCTGAGTCTCCTAGATTATTACCCCACAGACTCAGCCATGTCAGGTGTGATGAGGGGTTTGATGATAGAGCTGAGACCAGAGCAGCACAGCCCTCTGCTTTTATACTGCAGTTACCAAGCCTGGGGGGAGAGAGAGAGAGAGAGAGAGAGAGAGAGAGAGAGAGAGAGAGAGAGAGAGAGAGAGAGAGAGAAGAGAGAGAGATGGGCGGGGAGGGGGGGGGGGGTGTAGATAGAGAGATGGGGGGGGCAGAGAGGGGGGGGGCGAGGACTGAGTAATGCAGAAGAGCAATTGCTCATCACACACACACACACACACACACACACACACACACACACACACACACACACACACACACGCATACTCCTGCTGCAGTTTACAAAGTGGATGTGTCACAGCCCTCATACACACACACACAGATACAGACACAGACACAGACACACGCACACGCACACACACATAGACACACACACTCACACACACACACATGGGCATACCCCTGCTGCATTTTACAAAGTGGATGTGTCACAGCCCTCATACACACACAGACACACACAGACACAGAAACATACACAAACACACACACACACACACACACAGACACACACAGACACAGAAACATACACAAACACACACACACACACACACACCAGAATCCTCATTAGCTTCAACACACACTGTCACACGTGTCCAGTGTAATATAAAGACCCCCCTCTCATACACATTTCACGTCCAAGCAGATATTGGCGCACACACACACATCTCTGGCCGTACTCAACAAGTGGATGTCTCACACACACACACACACGCACACACACACACACACACACGCACACACACACACACACACACACACACACACACACACACACACACACACACACACACACACACACACACACACACACGTGCTGCATCACACCCTCTTTGTCTCTTTACTCACCACAGTGTCTGTAGTTATATCCCCGAAACGCGGAGCGTCGGGGATGTAATGGTTTTGCGTGCACCGCCGCCGCCGCCGCCGCCGCCGCGTCCGCGTCCGCCGCCGCCGCGTCACGTTTTTCGTGTTAACGCGATAACTTTTGAACGGATGTTTGGATTTGTCCCAGATTTGGTGTGTTAATGCTCTAGGGCAGGTTCATGAACTGATTCGAGTTTGGAGGTCAACACTTTCAAGATGGCTGAATTCAAGATGGCCGAATTTTTGTGTGGCCCATAACTTCTGACTGGGTGGATGGATTTCTCCCAGATTTGGGGCCTGATTTATAACGGGTGTGTACGCACAAAAGACTGCGCACGCCAAGTTCACCGCAAGATTTGGTATTTATAGAAAAAGAACTTGGCGGTAAACATGCGCAGCTCCACGCAAAGTTTGACCCATGCGTAGGCACTAAACAAAAGACCAAACGCGGAAAGCGCGACCTCGGGAGGTAGCTGGAAGAACGACCCGAAATTGGTTGAAGAAAAAAAAATCAAAGGTCACCTGTCACGATAGCCACAAAACATTAGTTAATCCAGTTCGCAACGAAAACGCGGTTGTTTGTTGTTTGGTAATGGTGGAAAATAATAAGTAGCTCTACCTGGCCTATCCATAGCCACATGCATGTTTTGTAAGGAAGTAATAGACGCTTCCAATTGTACGTTTAGGGTAGGCCTACATTACATTTGGAAATACCCTACATTGTATTAACAATAACCACGGACCTTTCCAGTATCAGGCTATGATCGTATCGGTAGGCTATAAAGTGTTCAGTCTGCAAGGAATTACGTCAACATTTAAGCCAGTTGCAGAATCATCTGCTCTAGTCCCAAGTGCATCTGTAATGGTTGATTTTCTCAGACATACAGGCAAGCGCAAGTGCCTGGACAGCTTCGTTTCTCTTGTTGCATGTCATTTCTTTTCCATGCGGTTATTCGTCATCGAAGAAGCAGAGATGTGCATTTGACAGCTGGCCTTATACACTGATAATGCACGTTTATAATACACACATTTAATAAATACAGACTAGAAAATGTCCATATGTCATGCTGTCTGTGGATATGTCGATCCACAGTTGGGGCGTCGCTTTGAGCTGAAAGCAGACAGCTGCGCGCAGTGACCAACGGCAATTGTTGAAAAAAGTTTAAACCCGGTGCATATGAGGTGCGATGAAACACCGAATAGATTTTCTACCGGTGAATTTCACATGGGGACATGCCATGTGAGATGTTTCCTTGACGCAGCTATTTTTCCCTTTGCTCACAACTCAATTAATAGGCCTACTACATGTCCATGACTTGGCAGGTTCATGTCCATGCCATCCTTATTTTATTTATTTTTTACTTCTGGTATGGCATGATTTTTGCGAACATAACCATCCACATGCTGCAATTCGAGGGATTATTTTTGTACGACTTCCCAAACTTAACCGCTCCACTTTGCCCAACGTTCTCTAGGCCTATCTAATAAAACTGCTTGCTCCACATGTGGTAAATGGGCTATCTCGTCTGCTTTCCACACGCCGTCCACAGATATAAATATTCATTTTGGGCGTTTCACTGAATATTCATAGATAATTATGGGTGTGTCCACAGGTGCGCACATTTGCCGCAACTTCAGAGTCAGTTGGGATTTATAAAGGGAAATCGACGTGGAACGTGCGTGCGCCATGCTTTATAAATCTGAATATTTTCTTGCGCACGCACATCCTGAGTTTCGTGCGTGCGCCATCTTTTGGCGCATTTCTTCCGCAAAGTTTTATAAATGAGGCCCCTGGTTTGTGTTAATGCTCTAGGGCAGGTTCATGAACTGATTCGAGTTTGGAGGTCAACACTTTCAAGATGGCTGAATTCAAGATGGCCGAATTTTTGTCTGGCCCATAACTTCTGACCGGGTGGATGGATTTCTCCCAGATTTGGTGTGTTAATGCTCTAGGGCAGGTTCATGAACTGATTCAAGTTTGGAGGTCAACACTTTCAAGATGGCTGAATTCAAGATGGCCGAATTTTTGTCTGGCCCATAACTTCTGACCGGGTGGATGGATTTCTCCCAGATTTGGTGTGTTCATGCTCTAGGGCAGGTTCATGAACTGATTCGAGTTTGGAGGTCAACACTTTCAAGATGGCTGAATTCAAGATGGCCGATTTTTTGTCTGGCCCATAACTTCTGACTGGGTGGATGGATTTCTCCCAGATTTGGTGTGTTCATGCTCTAGGGCAGGTTCATGAACTGATTCGAGTTTGGAGGTCAACACTTTCAAGATGGCTGAATTCAAGATGGCCGAATTTTTGTCTGGCCCATAACTTCTGACTGGGTGGATGGATTTCTCCCAGATTTGGTGTGTTAATGCTCTAGGGTAGGTTCATGAACTTATTCGAGTTTGGAGGCCAACACTTTCAAGATGGCTGAATTCAAGATGGCCGAATTTTTGTTTGACTCATAACTTTTGACCAGTCGGATGGATTTGTCCCAGATTTGGTGTGTTAATGCTCTAGGGTAGGTTCATTAACTGATTTGAGTTTGGAGCTCAACAGTTTCAAAATGGCGGCATTTTTATTTGGCCATTAACTTCTGACTGGGTGGATTGATTTGCCCTGTACTACCTTATTTTAACAGTTCAACATTTCAGTGAATCTACCATATTAGGTACAGTGTAACAATATTTGATACCATGTAATACTAGTGTAATACCAGTGTAACAATATGCAATACCAGGTACAGTGTAATAACCAGTGTACAATATTTAATACCATGTAATACTAGTGTAATACCAGTGTAACAATATGCAATACCAAGTAATACCACTTACACAAAAATACATGATGTAGTACAAAATTGGTACATGGTGTTACACTGATATTATATTGTTACAATGGTTATTACACTGTACCTAATGTGGTATATTCACTGTAAACCATTAAAACAGTGTTACCATTTGCCCCATTTTTTTTCTTCATTTTCACAATAGTCATTTGGTTTTAAGCCTATGCACGTCATTGATCTATGCATAGATATTAAATATATTTCTTTAATATTTTGTATTTATCATATACGTTTATGAAAAGGTGGACGGGAGTGGTAGGAATGATGGGGGACTGGAAGCGTTGCGTTTCGGGGATATACCTTAAGCAGTCGAAGGCGACTGCACAGGCAGTCTAGTTTACAGTCTGGATTCCTGAGTAGAGTAGAGATCTGCTTCACACCAGAGTCTCCTAGTTTATTACTATACAGAAACAGCTCTGTCAGGTGTGATGGGTTTGATGATAGAGCTGAGACCAGCGCAGCACAGCCCTCTGCTGTTATACTGCAGGACTGAAGCCTGGAGAGAGAGAGAGAGAGAGAGAGAGAGAGAGAGAAGAGAGAGAGAGAGAGAGAGAGAGAGAGAGAGAGAGAGAGAGAGAGAGAAGAGAGAGAGAGAGAGAGAGTAATGTGCAGTCTGGAATCCACAAACAGACACACACATGCACGCGCGCACACACACACACACACACACACACACACACACACACACACACACACACACACACACACACACACACACACACACACACACACACACACACAAACACACACACCTGGGCATACTCCTACAGTTTACAAAGTGGATGTGTCACAGCCCTCACACATATAGACCATAGACCCTGGGGTCCCCAAACATTTTTCTCTGGTAATCACATTATTTTTTCCTGACTGTGATCAGGGGCTGGGATCAATCATGTGGGATTTATACTATGCCACTGCCTGTTATAACCATAATCTCTAGAACAAAATAGTTCATCATTACAAGTGATTTGCAAAAGAAGTGAGTGCTTCACATGTTGTTCAATTTGAAATACCACCGGTATTGCTTTTCATTTCTGATAATCATGTAAAAATAGCAAGGAAAGGTTAGACAAATATGGTGATTGACAGTTTACAAGTGATACAATAGAAATGGTAGGCCTGTTTATAGTGAGATGAGAAACTATCAAGACAAGAAACGTCTGGTTATTCACACTAGGGTTATTGAAAACTAAACTGTAGGAAGGCCTTTTGATGAACAAAAAAATATTTAAAAAATATATTTTTTATCTTTTTTTCCCTGTCAGGATTGCTTCTTCGGGCCAGTTCAAATGGTGAGATGCAGAGAAGTGGAGGGCCGGTCGAAGGGGCATGGCAGGCCGCATCCGGCCGCCGGGCCTTAGTTTGGGGACCCCTGGCCTAGAGCATAGACCCTAACCCAATTTAAACCCTAACCTGTCATTATTGCATAGACCCTAACCCAACTTAAACCCTAACCCTAACCTGTCATTATTGCATAGACCCTAAACCAACTTAAACCCTAACCCTAACCCTAATTATTGCATAGTCCAAACCCCATCCCTAACCCTAACCTGTCATTATTGCGTAGTCCAAACCCCATCCCTAACCCTACCCTGTCATTATTATAGTCCAAACCCCATCCCTAACCTGTCATTATTGCATAGTTCAAACGTCATCTCTAACCCTAACCCTGTCGTTATTGCATAGTCCAAACCCATCCCTAACCCTAACCTGTCATTATTGCATAGTCCAAACCCCATCCCTAACCCTAACCTGTCATTATTGCATAGACCAAACCCCATCCCTAACCCTAATCCAAACGTGATAATAGTGCCATCAATTGTAAACCCTTGTTGCCAGTGCCTTAAAGGCCTTATGGCCATTCAAGAAAGATGACTTATAAAGCAAAAAACCTAACCTGTCATTATTGCATAGACCAAACCCCATCCCTAACCCTAACCTGTCATTATTGCATAGACCAAACCCCATCCCTAACCCTAACCTGTCATTATTGCATAGTCCAAACCCCATCCCTAACCCTAACCTAAGAACACAGGAGCCGGGGAGGATAGGGGGCCAGCTACCATAACAAATAGGCTGAGTGCTTACTGTACACCAAGGCCAACTACCATGCCAAATACATGCTGTACACCAAGGCCAACTTCTATGCCAAATACATGCTGTACACCAAGGCCAGCTACCATGCCAAATACATGATTGGCTACCATGCCAAATACATGCTTTACTGTACAATGTACACCAAGGCCAGATACCATGCCAAACACATGCTGTACACCAAGGCCAACTACCATGCCAAATACATGCTGTTCACCAAGGCCAGATACCATGCCAAATACATGCTGTACACCAAGGCCAGTTACCATGCCAAATACATGCTGTTCACCAAGGCCAGCTACCATGCCAAATACATGTTGTACACCAAGGCCAGCTATCATGCCAAACACATGCATACTGTACACTTACAACAGCTACCATGCCAAATACACTGTGTGCAGAATTATTGGGCAAACAAGTTTTTTGACAATATCGTCCATTTTATTCATATTGTCCGCCACCACCCTTTATGGATATGAGCACCTATTGGATTTAAGCATTCCAGGTCATGCATATTGGTATAATAAGAGACTGTGTGATCAAATGAGTCCAATTCCCTGTATCAGGGCAAAATTAGTGTGCATATACTGAATATTAGGCAACTTTGTTTTCCTCTGGAAAAATGAGCCACAAAAGAGATCTAACAAACTCTGAAAAGACTATAAACAATTTTGAAGTCTTCTAGAGGGGTGTGTGGCTGTCTTGAAATATTGGTCACATCCATCTAATGCACCGTTACAAGCCATCAGTGTCACATGACGTGCTCACAAAGTAACTGCCAGATTGAGAAGAATTGAAGATGAAACTATCACAAAACTATTACCCTGCAGTGCCGTTATATTCCAGAACTGAAACCTACATCAAGTGTCCACAGGAACATTGTATTCAGCACTCAGAGACATGGTCAAGGTAAAACAGGCTGAAACCTGAAGACCACTCAACAAGAAACGTAAGTCAAGACTGGTAGGCGAGTACATTTAGGGTTTAACCCCAAAAAAATTGATACAAAAGGTTTTTGTATGGATTCTATTACTATTGGACCTGCTAAATGACATACTAAAAATCTAGTAAAATCTGACTTTGGGAAATGAGTTTTTTTCAACATGGCTGCCATAGGCTTATTATAAGGGTCAAGAGACACTCCAGGTGAATAGGCCAAAAAATTTAGCTTGCCGATATCACCATGAAACTTAATCCGGTGATTACTCACATATTTGTGAGAAAAAAATGTATTGCAAGTTTTCTGAAATGTTATGTTTTAATATGGTAATTGGACTATATCTAATTAAATATGCATTAAATTTCAAAATGCAAAACCTCAAAATCTGAAAAAGCCAAGCTCAAAATTACTCTTTTATTTTGTTTCTAGTAAGCCAGAAGGTATCTTCAGAAGAGATTATGGACATCTCTTTTTGTTTCGTAGTAAATCTAAAAATCTTTGTGCAGACACACCAGCTAGCATTTTTTTCCCAAAACATGATTATTTATTTATTTATTATTATTTATGATTATTTATTTATTTATATATTAACATTATTATTATCTTAGATAAATAATTGAGTTTTATGTGTCTCAAGTTCTTCCAGACATTCTTTGAGTCTGGTGGTATCATTCTTAGCATGTATCAAGGGCAATGCCGGGGTGGCCATTATAACTATCGGGACATTTCCCGGCCCAAAATTTGGGTGTGGCCCGTTGGACCATGAGGAAATATTTTTAAATTCAGTATTTTTCTCACTTGGGTTATTCTAAATGCAATGATCACTTGTAGTCTGCATATAGTCACCATGACAGCGCAGCCACCGGCAGCACCACAGCAGATTATTAAGGTGCAACCATCTAGGCGCCAAAGAGTCCCTGGGCGAAATGCGCGAAGAAAGGTGCAGTTTATGTAAATCTGCGTAAATCTGCATCCCTTTCTACTACCTCTACCACAACAGAAGTCAGCAAAAATGAGGAGTCAGAAAGGAACAGGACATTGTATGGGTTATAATTCAAGTCATCTTTACTTTCTTAAAATAATATTTTAAGTTCGTGGCAATTGGCGTTATTTGGAAGCGACTTGAGAGCCCAGACATGGCGCGAGCAGTGGAGAACCGCCGTGGCGTGTGCTTAACCCGATTTGTATTCTTGAATAACAGCAAATGAGCGATTAAAAGGGGAAAGAGAGCGAGCGAGAGAGAGAGACGAAATGATGAAGCAAAACGCAGGTGGGATAAAATAAAGCAAAGGTGAAGTGACAGCTCATGCCATTACTCCCTCCCAAGCATTGCATGGAAATGCCTCGCGATAAACAATCTGAATGGTTTGTAATGGACATTTTGAAAGCTTCAGTTAGTTTGCAAACTTCGGAGGTAATTAGGATGTTACTTGACGCAACTCACAATCAGCTCGGAAATGTTGGGTTTACAGAGAAAGAGGTCCACGCTTTCTTGCAGTCCAAAACTAAAAACCAATGTGCGTATACCTTGGAGCCATGACGCGTCGACAAGTTTGGAATCAATAATGGCCACATTTAGTAGTATGACAGCAGCGCACAGGTGAATAGTCTCAATAAGAAGTCCAGTAACACAAGTAATAGGATGAGGATCAACGACAATCTTGGCATGCGTGTTTGCAAATGAAATGTGAACATAACGTTTGGTGATGTGACAGTTGCGACTAGAATGTGAGAGGGGGGATAAATTGATATATCTCAGCGGGCGTTACTACTAACTTCACGGCTCTGTGTGCGTCCAAAAATATGCTCAATCAAGGCTACAAGTGCAGGGTGGCTTCTTGCTGCTATCGGTCTTTTGTAGGCAACCCGACATCGAACAGCTTTGCGCATCAAAGGTGTGTCGTCATTTCTTTTTTTTCCAAGTCAACAGTAATGTTGTCAACTGTTCTTGGCAACGAAGCAATGATTTGGATAGGCCTTCTGTTCATATTACTGTAAAAGTAGCATTCATTAAAATGGCCATATTATGGGTAGCCTATTTTAAAAGAAATACAATTTAATAAGAATGAAAAAAACATGTATTGGGGATATCAATTGTCATTGAATCTGAAATTAATTTTGCTTCCCTGAACAACAAGACTGGTTTAGACAAGACATAGAATACACGTGGGCCTAACACCACAGGACTATTGCACATTAGTACCATGCATGTGGAGAATCAGACAAACAGAACATGGAGCCTGACTCCACAGTAAACCACACTCACATCCACAGATACATGCAAGTTGTTGAGAACTTTTTGTGATGGCAAATGCAGTTTGATTGGTCAAATAACTCGTGTCATAGCTTAGGCCTATTTGTTTCTATTTGAATTAGCCTACACTTTGTGAAGTTAAAGTTTTCTGTTAACTTGACAACATACTCTACTTTACCATGAGTCCAATAAAATGCATTGTGAGCGATTTTCCATATCAAAGTGGCCTAGATGTGAATTAAAATCCCGGCCTGATTACAGGGCCCACTCCGGGCCTGATCAAGGGCAAGGTCAGCTGTCCTCAAATCATAGCCTCTCCACAGAGGTGTCCTAAGGGCTGGTGCTGGGACTCCTATTTGCCATGTACACCACATCACTGGGCCATGTTATCTGTTCTCACAGCTTCTCATACTACTGTTACACCGATGAAGCACAGTTACTTTGTGCCAGATGACTCCACGGTCACACACATCTCCGCTTGCCTCTCTGAACTATCCACAAGTATGAAGGAATGCAACCTTCAGTTGAGCCTCGCCCAAATGCACTGCTGGTGATCCCAGCCAAAGATTTAGGTTGCCATGATATCGAGCTCAATATGGATTCTGCTACTGTTGCCTCAAATAAGGCCACAAGAAATCTAGGTGTCATTGTTAATGACCATCTATCATTCTCTGACCACATAGCCTCAGTTTCCCAGTCATGTCCTCTTTCTCATGCCCTAATTGAATACAAGGCCCTGACCCTTGCCTATGACGCTACAACAGGCCCTACTCTGGCTTACCTGAAAGCTATGCTAAAGCCCTATGTCCTTTCAGGACATTGTCTGTCTCCAGTACCAACCGTTTCACCTTGCCCTCTACTTACACATGTAGTGGCTCCTGTCTATTCAGTTCAGCTGCTGAAAGACCCAAAATACCTAGTGACACCATGATTCATCACTGATGATGTGCCCTGACAAAACAGCACATGGATATTATCATAGGAGTAGTGTCTTTATCCACCCAAACAGCACTCCAAACAAACAGATCCTGAAAACATGTTAGTTCATGCCAATGTAATTATCATGTAGTAACCTTTATTTTTAAAAACTTTGATCTTGAAAATGACACCTTTCCGGAAGTCAGATTTTCCTAGATTTTTAGTATGTTATTAAGGACACTTAGAGGTAACAAAATCAGTTGAAAAACCTTTTGTATCAATTTTTTTGGGGTTAGGTCTTTTTTTTGCATAGATGCACTCGCCTATGGGTCAAGAAATGTCTTTAGACAGTTTTTTTCAATGGTTTTATGAACTAGTGAAAGTGACTGTTAATGGACCAGGGCCTCGTTTCCGAAAGGGCCTTAAGTACTACTTAACGCTACGTGCTACTTAAGTTCACACGTAACACCATCGTAGAGCTCACGGAGCGTTTCCCAAAGCCAACTTAGTAAAGAACCATCGCAGGTTGACACGTAACTCTAAGAGAAATCCATGAGTGTTCTGGAGTAGTCTTAACGCGCTAAGATTGATCGTAACGGCATGGCACAGTGGAGACACCCACAGGATATGAAGGGAAAAGAGGAAACTTGCGCATAAGATTGGTGTTTTAAGACGCGAGTGGCATGGCACAGTGGAGACACCCACAGGAAAAGAGGAAACTTGCGCTTCAAGTTGATGTTTTAAGACGGGAGTGTAAATATCATGGCACCACAGTTGACACTGTAACGAAAATAAGAAGGTAACATTAATTGTGTAAGTGTATAAAATAAAAGCAATGTGTTTGGAAAATATTTTACAGGCAGTAAAATAGTTCAGCTGTGTTTGATAAATCAGGGCATTATTAAACTGTGATCAATCATAATTTGTGTGGGTAAATAGGGGGCTTCGGCGACCAGAGACAAGAGTGGTGATGTCGGAAGGGAAGGCCACTACCGAAACATAAAAAAAAGAAAAACGGTCAGCGAGTCGTTGCGCCCTCTTTCATTTTCAAGTACCCTAAGAAAAGACACGATAGTTGTAGATGTAGGCTAAGGGTAAACTATGACATAAAAAAGGCAGCGATTGGGATTCGTGTAGATTTTTTGTTTTAATAACAGCAGACTGCCGTGCAAAATGTCCCCCACAGTTGTTAAAGCCTTGAGTGCAAGGTACTTTGCACGCCGCTCCCCAAATGCGCATCCCAATTTGGAACTCCTAGGCCTATTTGTCTTCTTAAATATTAAGCACGGTAGCCAACTGCACGCGCTTTGTCTGGTTTAACGGCGTATCTCATGGTTTTGCATGCTTTCATTGTGTGTGTGTGTGCATTTTATTTCATTTGCCAACAATATCTCCTGTCGATAGTTGTAAACTGCTACAAATGTAGTCCCACCCTTATAGAAAACAACTTTTGATACTGACACACGCCTTACATTTTGTAAATGGTTTAGAAGCATGACGGCGCAGTTCACTCTGAGGACACTTCAGCACCACATATGTGGACAGCGATCCTTAAGAGCGACGCTACGAATGATCTTAGAGGCTGTGCACGCGCGTTCATGTACGAGTGTCTTTGGGAAACAGTCGTAGGAAATCTAAGAACATTCGTAGGATCACTGGTTAACGACACACGTAAGGCTAAGAACCATCGTTATTGGGAAACGAGGCCCAGGTTGATGAGCCTATGGCTAGATCAGTAATGTGCACACTCAGATCAGTTCCTCAGATCAAGTGCCAGCAGATTTCTGCATAAATACCATTGTCTTCCTAAAAGATGCAATTTTCTCCCTCTAAAAGATCCAGTCATGGGTTCATCCACCCTGTCTGTCAAGAGTCACTTTCCCAAGTCCATGATACTTTTGAAAATGCTGTCCCCAGGTATTTTTGACCCAGTCTTGACTTAATTAACTTGTTGAATGGTTTTCTGGTGTCATCCCTTCTTACCTTGGCCATGTCTCTGAGCGCTCAATACCCTGTTCTTCTGGACACTCTGTGTTGGTTTCTGTTCAGGAATATGATAGGACTGCAGGGTAATAATTTTGTTGTAGTTTCACGTTAAATTCTTCTCAATGTTTGGCAGTGACATTTCTTAAGAGACTGATGACTTTGTAACGGTGCATCTGATAGTTATAATATGTTCCTAATATAGTAGTGGTGTGCATTGGCACTGCCCTCACGATTCGATTCGATTACGATTCGGGAGGTAGCGATTTGATTCAATTCTACGATGCATTGCAATGCATTACATTTCTACTGAAAGCAAAGCAAATGTTTCATCAGTCATGATGAGGCAATACAAGTAGTCACATTTTATTGGCTGTTTTCTGTATCAGTCTTGCAGTTTTCAATGCTTTGAAGTTCTTTTATTTAATTTAACATTCATTTGCTCCCGAAATATCAACGGAAGTAATTGAAACGTAAAAAAATTGGAAAAAAGAAAAAAAGATTCTGGAACTTGTCGCATTTAATTGAATTGTCCATGCTCCGCATTGCCAAATCGATTATTGTTGACACCACTATACTACAGTGGCCGGTGAGTGTGTATATTATAATGAAAATGTGTTTGGCATTTACCTCAGAGTTCCAAGAACACAGTTTGGGCTCTGCAGTCCATCACACAGCTTCTTGACTCCAGCATCACCAATATGGTTGCCACTGAAATCCAAATATCTGAGCTTTGATGATTCTTTGCAGAGGATGGATGCTAGTGTTGTACAGCTCTCCTCAGTGAGCCCACAGCTATCAACCCTGAAGGAGAAACCAACAATCAATGACTATAAGTTCTTGTCTCAAGAATATTGTTGCTGTGAGCTCCAACAATAAGTTTGTTTTTTTGTTTGTTTTTTAAAGTGAAATACAATACATAGCCAATATTGTGTCACCAATAAACTTACAGTGTCGTGTGTGATTCCTCCACTACTGGCTTCAGCCTCAGGAGAGCTTCATCAGATCTGATGAACTTCTTCAAGTCAAACACATCCAGATTCTGGTCTGATGTCAGCAGCACAAACACTAGAGCTGACCACTGGCCAGGTGAGAGTTTGGCCTTTGAAAGTTTTCCTGCACTAAGGAAGCTCTGGATCTGCTCCACTAAGGAGTGGTCATTGAGTTCATTCAGACAGTGGAAGAGGTTGATCATCTTTTCTGATGAAGGGGCCTCCCTGATTTTGTCCTTAATGTACTTGATTGTTTTATCATTGCCAGCAAGGCCAAGAACTGTCCTGATCTTGTCCATAAAGCCTCCTTGTCTTCTACTCACCAAACCATGCAGGAGAGTCTGATTTGACTCCAGGGAGAGGCCCAGAAGGAATCGAAGGAAGAGGTCAAAGCGTCCATCGTCATGGGCCAAAGCTTTGTCCACAGAACTCTTATGCAAGATGATCATGGACTCTGCTTTTTGATGGGCATGTTGTGTGGATATTATGTCATTACCTTCATTCGCCATCATCAGAAATGCATACAGAGCGGCAAGATACTCCTGGATACTGAGATGCACAAAGCAGAACACTGTTCCTAGAAAGATGCCTGATTCTTCTCGGAAAATCTGGGTGCACATCCCAGAGTACACTGCAGCTTCTTTGACATCAAGACAACACTCTCTGAGGTCTTCTTCATAAAAGATCAGGTTGCCCTTTTCTAACTGTTGATAGGCAAGCCTGCCAAGATTTAGGATTAGCTTTTGATTCCATTGTGGGTCAAGATCATTCACACTGTCAAATTTAATGCTTCTCTGTTTAGTTTGGAAAAGGAGAAAATATGTGTACATCTCTGTCAAAGTCTTTGGTATTTGTTTGTGTCCTGTGGAATAAATCATCTGAAGAACCATTGCAACAATCCAGCAGAACACAGGTATGTGGCACATGATGTGGAGGCTCCTGGATGATTTAATGTGTGAAATGATTTTGCCTGCACACCTTTCATCACTGATCCTCTTCCTGAAGTACTCTTCCTTTTGGGAGTCATTGAACCCTTGCACTTCTGTCACCAGGTCAACACACTCAGCAGGGATTGTGCCGGCTGCTGCTGGTCGAGAGGTTATCCACAGTAGAGCAGAGGGGAACAGATTACCCTTGATGAGATTTGTCAAGATGCCATCCAATGATTTGACAGCTCTCATGTCAGTCAAACTCTCATTACACTGAAAGTCAAGTTGAAGTCGACACTCATCCAGACCATCAAGGACAAACAGCACTTTATACTTTTTCTTGCAGACAAATTTGAATTCCTTTAGCTCTGGAAAGAAGTGATGAAGAACATCCATTAAAGAGTACTCGTTTTCTTTCATGATGTTGAGCTCCCGAAAGCACAGTGGGAGGATGAAATTGATCTCTTGGTTGTCCTTTCCTTCAGCCCAGTCCAGGACGTACTTTTGCACAGATATAGTTTTGCCAATGCCAGCCACCCCCTTTGTGAGAACTCTTCTGATTGGTTTGTCATGAATTGATGAAGGCTTGAAGATGTCAACACATTTGATTGGTCTGTCCTGTCCAGCTGGTTTCTTGGATCTGTACTCAATCTGCCTGACCTCATGCTCCTCATTGACTTTCCCACTTTCTCCCTCAGTGATGTAGAGATCTGTGTAGATTTTCTCCAGCAGAACAGAACTTCCCTGTTTGGCTATCCCTTCGAACACACTCTGGTACTTGTTCTTGAGATTTCTTTTTAAATCCTTCTGACAACCCACATTCATCTCATCTATTGTAAAAACAAACAAAGAACACACAAAGAATGAAGTATTTCAAACTAGAAAAAAGAATACAAAAGGACATTCAATAAATAAAGAAATAACAATTCATTTGACCTCTCTGTAATGCAATCGCCAGAAAAGACAAAATCATTCTTACTGTCATTCAGTTCATCGGCAAGGTCCTGGTGCTCCATCTTACAGAGGAAGTGCAGTGCCATCTGGAGAACTCCTTCTCTGGCATCACTCTCTTCCTCTGATTTCATCTCATTGCTTTCTTGGTAGTCTGGACTAAGAATCTGCTTCAATCTCAGCAGCTCCTTCTTTAAAAAGAGGATGATCTTCTCCTCGAGCACCTAAATTGCATATGGCATTTCAGATGTATTTACTCTTATGATCATGTTATAGGTCTTTCATTGAACAATCTTGCTGCATTTCAGATCAGTAAAGTCAAAGTCGTTCTGCCAAAGAGTGATTGAGCATCAATGACCTGACTGTGTGACCTGGTTCTGTAACCTGAACAACTTTCCGTTCCCAACATTGCAACATGTCTCTTTACTCTTCCCAGCCTGATAGTTGTCTGGGTTTCGTCCCAGGGAATAACAATCATCAAATTGCACAGTAAGTAAGGGTTAACGTTCGGCGAGAAGGTCGCTACCGTGGAATAGCAGCACGACAGAGAGAATCTTTAGACCCCGACGCGGAGCGGAGGGGTCTTGTTCTCTCTGAAGTGCTGCTATTCCACAAAGCGACCGACTCGCCGAAAGTTAACCCGCTTATTATATGGATATACTTAAATGATTCACACATGGCGGGGACATTTCTTTAGACCTATTTAATGTTAAGATTGTTGCTGCGCAAAACAAAACAGTGCCGTTGTGGAACACCGCTAGGCAACAGCTAGGTAGCCAGGACAACAGGTGTTGTCTATCACAGCAGCTGATTAGAGTGACAAAAGACCGGACCCCCTGCGGAGTGATATGAAACATTCGCTTTAGCCACTGACTTGTATACAAGCCAGTGGCTTTAGCAGTGAACGTCTTATTGCCATTGACAGCGGTAGCCAGGACAACGGGTGCTGTCTATCACAGCAGCTGATTAGAGTCTTGTTGAAAAGTCGCTTTAGCAGTGAAAAGTCTTGTTGCCATTGACAGCGGTATGTTATAGACCAACCCGTCCGTTATCGAAAAATAACAGACGTCCGAACGTTGGGGAGCCCCGTTGAAATGAATGGAGCATTCGACAGATGACGTCACAACCATATAATAACTACAGAATAATTAACCTTTGGACAAGTTAATACCTCGCATTCCACATTATTATTAGCCTAGAAATCTAGACGCCCCTAGTGGCCCGGCACAGCTTTGCTGTAGGGGTTTTTGGCGCGGCCAGGCTACATTATTATGCGAATTACATTCCCCCAAATAATCAATATGTATGACAGTCATCATAATTTTCAAGTCATCAGCCATTACAGTACAATTAAAACGTCTTTGAAAGAACCTTCCAATGATAACAGTATTTTTTAAAATAATAAAAAAAATTAAAATGCCCAAAATGCTCCGTTCCAAATTAATACGCTAAACAGTTTTGCAGTGTTGTAATCCAAATTTCTTTCTTTTTTCCCCATTTACATCAATACCGTTGGCATTTGGTACCTTCTAAATTACTTTTCAATGTTCACAACTTGGTTATAAGCTGTAACAGGAATGCTGCATTTAACATTGAAGTCAGTGGCAGGGCATTGCGTGGGAGTTATGGAAGCCCAGATATCCTTGCTGCATCAAGGATATGTGGGCTTCCATGCCATTGAATTCATCTGCGTAATAATGTGGAATGCGGTGTAAATGCTAAGTACATATCATAGCAATATTTCAAATTATGGAGAAGTTTTCTCAGACTAAACAGTGTGCCCATATTTTCTGATATTTCAAATTAACACATCCATTCCTGTAATAGTCAGCACGTATCTTTTGTTATATTGTTCCATACAAACCACTGTTGATTAAGTTTTAAGTTCAGTTGGTCAATGCAATTTTGAAAACATTAGCATGAATATTGAATAAAAACCTGTATACGAGTTTACTACCCAGAATTCCTTACCTCAAAAATATGAGGTAAATCCTGCTGCTTGTCCTGACCACTGGTGTCTTGTTTACAGCTCCTCTCTTGCTCTCTGGTGATAAAGGATGAAATACAAGCTGTTAAAATTGTAACCTGCCGCACAACTGTCACACTGTGATCTCTTTCACCATCACTATGACAAATTAACAATGGTATTTGTTTTTTTTTTTACCAAGACTTGAGAATTTGAACATCAGCTTTTTTACGCTACACTCACTTCATCTGAAATACAGTAAGGTATAAGATTCCCAGTGTTGCCTGTAAATGGGAAGTGACCTGGGTAATGGGGATGATTGGAAAGATGGCTGTAGAGTTAGTTATATCTGTCTCTATAATACTATGTATCTCATATCACCCCTGTTATTTTACATCAAATTGGCAAGTCATTCTCATTTTTAGTTCACACCAGACATATCACTAGATTGTGATGGCGTATTCAGACGCAGTCATGCACAACACAATAATTCTGCTTAGGAAATTCAAACCAGAATGCATGGAAATAGCAAAGTGTTCATGCACTTTGTGTCACAATCGAGTCCATGGTCTGGGGTCTTACACACTAGGGTGGTAAAGCGTTGCGGAACGGCCACGATTTTTACCGCCGTCTGTGAAAATACTTTGACACATATCTGTCCTTACACACCAACCGGCGGTAGTCGGGCGTCAGCGGCGCAGGAGCCGGCTCCGTGCAGCATTTGGAAAATAAAACTCGAGCGTATTTTTCACGCCGGCGACCGCCGGTGTCTCATTCAAATGAATGCCAAAGTAGCACGCTAGCTTTGGCTGTGCGGGGGTTTTGAACAGGACTGGCCGCGCACGCCGACGCTGAGAGACAGAGAGAAACACACTGGCCGAAACTAAGCAGAAAGACTGAGTTCGTTCCGCGGCCGTTCCGCGGCCGTTCCGTTCGGCTTTGGTATGTTTGACCCCTCAGCCTACAGCCAATTATGCCAGTTGTATTCCAACAAACTGCATGCATCCATTGGTCAAGTAATATGTCATCCTCTTTCTACCCCTCCCCGCTGTCAGAGTGGTTACCTACTTTCAGGGTTGTACCCGAACGCGTTCGCGTTCATATTTTGAGGGAACGTGAACTGAACGTAGAGTATTTACAAGATGAACGAACTATGAACGCGTTCATTCTGGAGCCCGTGAACGACACGTTCATTCCATAGTTACCAGATTTCATTAATATTCCTGCAGAAACCGCGACTAAACACAGTGTCAGAGAGTCTAGGAGTAGGCCTCGGTCTTACCCATTCTCTCTGACATCGTTTCAGACTGTCTTTCGTCTCGTGCAAAGAGGCAGGACCAAGCAAACAGCAGGCATACTTAAAATCAGAGCGGCCAGCAACCAACCAGCAGTGTTATAGGCTACAGCGAGTTTTCTGACTTCCCGGTGACTTTTTACATAAACGCTTCTAACGACCGTCTTCTGGGCGTTTGGAATAAGTGTGGAGTGCTCTCACTTCACTATTTAAGTTAAAATGTGCCACGCAGCAGCACCAACAACAAGAGAAAGCTGTCTGCTGGCACGTTGCAGGATGGCAAATTTTGGGTATGAGACAGAGAACAACAGTGCTGGAAAATGTTACAGAATCCACACGCCCATGTTATGCCCAGTCTAATGATAAACCACTCCTCTTAATGCAAAACAAAAATGCAGTAGCCTAATATTCAACAACTAATTAAATATAGGCTTTGTCAATTACACTATTATATATGCTAACTTGGAGGTAGGCTTGTGTTGCCAGACTCAGGCTGAAATTACAGGAGAGCGTACATCTCAATCATTTAACTCAAGGGGAGGTCTAAAATAAACTAATTTCCATAACTGATGCGGTTCCGAAATTCTGATAAATGGTGCATGATAAGATATTCATGCATTTTGTAGAAATAAAAAACAAATTACTGTCCCTGACTATTATGTGTTTTACAAACCCTTGGTCAGAAGGAGGCTCTGCTTCTTTGAAGTCAGGTGGGTGGACCTTGGACCAGTCACTCCTCATGGACACACAGCTCTGTGTAGGAGACCCTGGTCTCTTCTCCATGGTACTAAGAGACAGATGGAACAAGGACAGACTCACAGTTCGGTATGCTGGTGGGCTCACAAACACAAACATCATTGACTGTCACACACTGTCCATTTCTCAATGTCAAGTGTTTTAGCCTTGCTAGGACGAGTAACGCCCAGTTTTCGGGGGTTTCATATCATCACAACTCGCTTTTTTAGGTGTGAGAAAGCCATGCATGTTTAAGCACAATATAGTATGGCATGTTGTTGTAAGATGTGAATAGCTTCAAATAACTCAACACAACTTGGTCATTGTTTGTTCTCATTGAGTTTCACAGCTTTTGGCTACGTAAAATGTGAGAACTCTGATGAATTGATATCAACATTCTCGTAGTTTTGTTGTGCTTTTCAAATATCCCCACAAGATACAGTGAGTCCAATATGTATTTGATCCCTTGCTGATTTTGTTGGTTTGCCTACTAAAAAATACATAATCAGTCAATAAATGTTATGATAATATGTATTCTAATATGGAGAGACAGAATATCAAAAAGAAAATCCAGAAATTAACTGAAGAGAATATATATTAATTTATTTCCATTTCATCGAGCAAAATAAGTATTTGATCCCCTGCCAACTGATTACAGTTCCGGGCCCACAGACCAGATGGGCACTTCCAATCAACTTGTCATCTGAATTAAAGACACCTGTACATACTAACATGCATAAAAGACACATTGAATCAGCAGAATCAGTCCATAGTATGAGTGAATCAGTCACACTCCAACCTCACCAGCATGGGAAAGACCAAAGAGTGGTCAAATGATATCAGGGACACGATTTTAGACCTGAACAAAGATTAAATGGGCTGCAAAG
The DNA here is from genome assembly GCF_034702125.1 of Engraulis encrasicolus. Taxonomy (NCBI): domain Eukaryota; kingdom Metazoa; phylum Chordata; class Actinopteri; order Clupeiformes; family Engraulidae; genus Engraulis; species Engraulis encrasicolus. Next base: position 380,675 of record NW_026945764.1, read on the forward strand.
CCACAAGAAAGAGACTGAGTATTAATGACCCAGCTGTTGATGCATTTCTTACAAAATGTGAGGAATACAAATGACTATCCATCAGCCTGTCTGGGGTTCTATACAAGATTTGACCTTTTGTAGGGATTTGATAATCATGAGAACAGAAAGAAATCACCCTAGAGCTGTACAGGATGAACTAGGCAATGACATCAAAGCTACTGGGACCAAAATCACTGAGAAAACTACTGGTAGCACTTAATGCCACAGAGGTTTAAAATCCTGTAGTGCACACATGGTACCTCTACTTCAGAAGGAACCTGTGCAGTCCCACTTGAGGTTTGCCGACGGACATCAGACTGGTTTAGGATATGATAAGGAGGTGCTGTAGTCAGATGAAACCAAAATCAAGCTGTTTGGCATTATCACAATTCAATGTGTTTTGAGAAAGAGTACTGCTGTCTACGATCCCAAGAACACCCTCCTCACCATCATGCATGAAAGTGGTATCATTATGGTTTGAGGGTGTTTGTCTGGCCAAGGCACAGGACAACTTCACAACGTCAACGAATGGATGGAGGGAGACATGTAATGTGCAATCCCGAGTGCAAACGCCCGTCCCTCCACCACTACACTGAAGGGTGGGCCATTTTTGGATCTCCCAACATGACAATAATACACAACATACAGTCAAAGCAACGAAGGAGTGGCTCAATAAGAAGCATATTAAAGTCGTGAAGTGGCCTAGACAGTCTCCAAATATTAACCCTATGGAGAGAACTGAACCTCCCATTTGCCAAGCTACAGCCACAAACTATTAATGTTTTAGAGATAATGTGCAAAGAAAAATGGGCAAAAATATTTTCTACTATATGCACAGACATTGTCATCAACTAAAAGAAACATCTGACCTCAGTGCTAGACAACCAGGACTTTGCCACAAAGCACTTTATCTTCTTTAGCTAGAGGGGTCAAATACTTATTTGCCTAAATTAAATACAAATAAATTAAAATATATTATTTTAAGTTATTCTCTGGAATTTCTTTTTGATATTCTGTCTCTCCATGTTTGAATACATATTATCATAAAATTCTAGACTGATCATGTCTTTATTAGTGAGCAAACCAGCAAAATCAGCAAGGGATCAAATACAAACCCCAACTCCGATGAAGTTGGGACGTTTGGTAAACAGTGAATAAAATCAAAATGCTATCATTTTCAAAACATTCAATCTATTCATTAGATGGAGAATAGTGAAAAGACAACATATTAAGTGTTAAAACTGAGAAAAGATATTGTTTTGGGGGACATATGTACTCATTTCTAATTTGATAAATCCAACACGTCTCAAAAGAGTTGGGACGGGGACAATAAATGGCAGCAAATGTCGAGGAAGACTAAAAACAAAACAAAAGACAACACTTAACAGTTAAATACATTAACCGATGAGATGATTTTATATAAAAAACAGTGTTAATTCCTATCTTGGACATGATTTCACCAGCTTAAATGGTGGGTGTATTCCTTGTCATGTTTTGCAATGTTTTCCTTTCTGTAGTGCTTACAGTGTGACAGGTCTTGACCAAAAACCCACCATTTTATCACCTGCTGGTCCTTATGATGGAGCCAAACTGTTAAAACATAGTAGAGAATGCAATTTGACCTTACTATGTGGCAGTAATCGAAGATCTCCCTTCAAAATATAATGCATGAGTGGCTTTTCATGCTGTTTAAAACCCATTTATACCATTCAGCACTGTATTTAACTCTACAGATGAGTGAGAACATCTTAACCAATGCACTACTGCACCCGCATGCCATCATGGAGGCTGACTTTTGAAGCTAGCACTAACACAAGTTGGATGGTCCATTTTTACTGTAGCACAGGATGTGCAATGCTCTATTATTGTCAAAAAGAATGGACTTCTACAACTTCTGCTGACTTCTGTAAGCAAAGGACAGTTTCCCATGTCTTCTGGGTCTATTTCAAGTGAGCTCAGGTGCTTAGGAGAATGTTACACCCCTGTATCATTTTCATGCATTAAGCATTCTTAATATGGTAAATTTTCAATAGCTCTAGCACTCCAGGAATTAGAGTGAGACTACAGCCAATATATATTTCATGATGTCATGAACCTGTACAATGATTTTATTAACAAAAATATGTCTTATATACACTCAATCGTGGTAAATCAAAGGGAATTCAAAAATGTATGTAATAACTACGGTAATTATTCCCTTTGCATCTTTAATTCTGAGTGACTCAGCCTCTCTGTGATGATCTTATACCTGGACACCTATATTGTCCGTCAGTACAATTCATTTTGAAATGTTCTTCTTTGTTGTTTTATCTTATTTGGATGTTTACTAAATTTCACTGATCCCCGTCCCAACTCTTTTGAGACGTGTTGGATTTATCAAATTAGAAATGAGTACATATGTCCCCCAATACAATATTTTTTCTCGGTTTTAACACTTAATATGTTGTCTTTTCACTATTCTCCATCTAATGAATAGATTGAATGTTTTGAAAATGATAGCATTTAGATTTTATTCACTGTTTACCAAACGTCCCAACTTCATCGGAGTTGGGGTTTGTACATATTGGACTCACTGTAAATACAGCCAAGTCAGGTGTGTAACCCTTGGACCTGTCACTTCTCATGGACACACAGCTCCCTGTAGGAGACCCTGGTCTCTTCTCCATGACACTGAAGGACAAAATGAACATGAACACACTGTATGCTGGTAGGGTCACAAACAAACAGAAATCACCCATATTGACTTTCACAGTTTGTCCTGTTAGAAGTACATTTACTTGAAGGAGGTGCTTGACAAACCTTGTTTCAGGGGGAGGTGGTGCCTCTTTGAAGTTGGGTGGTTCGTCCTTTGACCAGTCACTCCTCATAGACACACAGCTCTGTGTAGGAGACCCTGGTCTCTTGTCCATCTGACTAAAGGACAAAAGTAACACAGGCAACCTCACAGTATGCTGGTAGGCTCACAAACACCAACATTGTCACAGACTGTTCTGGTAGAAGTACTTGAAGGAGGTGCTTGACAAACCTTGTTTCAGGGGAAGGGGCTGCCTCTTTGAAGTTGGGCGGGTCACCCTTTGACCTGTCACTCCTCATAGACACACAGCTCTGTGTAGGAGACCCTGGTCTCTTGTCCATGGCACTAAGGCATGTTGGTAGGTCCACAAACAAATACACAAGTCAGTCACATCCACTATTAACCACTTGAAGTAAATTTGCTTAAAAAACAATTGAAGTATGCTTGAGACAACAAAAAGTCACATGAAAAAAAGTATTTTTAGGCCTTGATTTTGTCCTCGGCACTGTAGCCTCTTTGCGCAGATGGGCCCACTCAATTATAGCTGAAAAGACTAGAGCTGGGCAATATGACGATATATGTCGTTATCGTGATACATTTTTTTTAATATCGTGCCCTTTCCCCTCTATCTTTTATATCGTGATAAACTAATTTTATGAATTTTAAACTATTTAATATCCTTTAATTACATTTCATGTCACTATACAGTACATGCTCCAAGTTCATATAAATATAAAAATAAGACAAGTGGTTTTGCAACACGACAAAATAAAGAGAATAATTGAAAACATACATAATTGTGCTATATCGTGATATATACAGTGGTGCTCATATGTTTACATACCCCAGCAGAATAAACGCTTTCTCTGCGATTTCTCACAAAATATGAAGGATTACACAAAACCTTTTTTTCACTCATGGCTAGTGACTGGCTTAAGATATTTATTAGCAATATTCTGTGTTTACTCTTTCAAAAGCATGATCACAACCCAAACTACCCAAATGACCCTGTTCAAAAGTTTACATACCCTAGTTTCTGATGCTGAATATGGCCCTGTTTAACATCAGGGACCGCTCTAAATTGTTTGTGGTAGTTGTGGATAAGGCTCTTAATGTTCTCAGATGACAAAACAGCACATTCTTCCTGGCAGAATGGTTGCTTCCTATAATATCTTTGGGTGTCTTGCTGGAACCTCACATTTGAGGTTTCCCCTGAGTGGCTCAATGATGTTGAGATCAGGAGAGTGAGATGGTCGCTCAAAAACCTTCATTTTATTCTTTCTGAAGCTAATGACGGGTTGATTTGGCTTTCTGTGTCGAAATATTGTCATGTTGGCACCGTTGGAATTTCAATTCAGAAATGCAATATGAGGAGTTTGGTTGGAATCAAGCCAATGGGCAAGGGAATCATTGCATTGCAATGATCATTGCAAGGGAAATTGTTCAGGAGGCATAGGACAACCAAAAAATAACTTCAGGTGAAATATAGGACAACATAAAAAAATGTTGGCACTTGAGGAAAGATGGGCTGTTGGGGGTTGCCAGGAGAAAGCCATGTTATTTTGCATATGATACACCAAATAGCACAGTGAGAAGCATCAAAATGCCTGTGACAAAGTCATTTGGAAAAATGAGATCAATATGGAGCTTTTTTAGGCCACTATTAACAGTACCATTTGGAGAACAGTCAATGGAGCCTATGATGAAAGTTACACCATACCCTTCTGTGAAACATGGTCATGGACCACTGATTTCATGGGGACATTTGAGTTACAAATGCATTATACTTTTGATCCATACTCGCAGAATGATGAATACATTGCCCTGTGAAAAATACTGGAGGAAACTTGACACACATCAGCCTTGAAACTGCACATGGTCCATTGTTTGGACATGCCAACATGACAATATTTCAACACAGAAAGCCAAATCAACCCGTCACTAGCTTCACAAAAGAATAAAATGAAGTTTTTGAGCGACCGTCTCACTCTCCTGATCTCAACATCATTGAGCCATTCAGGGGAAACCTCAAATGTGAGGTTCCAGCAAGACACCCAAAAATATTATAGGAAACAACCATTCTGCCAGGAAGAATGTGCTGTTCTGTCATCTGAGAACATTAAGAGCCTTATCCACAACTACCACAAACAATTTAGAGCGGTCCCTGATGTTAAACAGGGCCATATTCAGCATTAGCAACTAGGGTATGTAAACTTTTGAACAGGGTCATTTGGGTAGTTTGGGTTGTGATCATGCTTTTGAAAGAGTAAACACGGAATATTGCTCATACATATCTTAAGCCAGTCACTAGCAATGAGTGAAAAAAAAGGTTTTGTGCAATCCTTCATATTTTGTGAGAAATCGCGTAGAAAGCGTTTATTCTGCTGGGGTATGTAAATATATGAGCACAACTGTATATCATTATCGTGATATAAAGTAATTCATATCACGATATAGGGTTTTTTCCATATCGCCCAGCCCTAAAAAAGACATGAACTATGTTGGGGCAGCCGTGGCCTAATGGTTAGGAAAGTGGACTTCGGATCAGAAGGTTGGAAGTTCAAAATCAAATCCTACCCTTACCTCTCCCTACAACCTCCCATCCATGGCTGAAGTACCCTTGAGCAAGGCACCGAAGCATACATTGCTACATGGACTGTAACCAATACCCTGTAAGATAACTGTAAGTAACTTTGGATACAAGTGTCAGCTACAAGTGCAATGTAGTAATAACAACATTGCTATGGCATTACCGAGAGCCTTAAATAACAGATTCAAACTTGGTCATTACCATTTTGGTGACAGTGGTCAATATTTTAAGCAGACTGGTAGATTTACGCTAACATCAAGGACAAGGGCCTTAGACAGAGGGAGCATGAACAGACTCCCAAGTGATGATACACAGGAAAACCTCTGAGCAATTTTATTGGGCAACAACATGTATGGACTGGTAATCTGGCTTTCAGGGCATTTTCTAGGTGGGCCAACAGTCCTCAGGGGCCGATGCTGTTGTTGTTGTTGTTGTTGTTGTTTTCCATTAGAGACTGGCCCACCATTTAGAGGGGGCAGCCCATTGGTCCATCTTTAATATAAACAAAGGACTGAGCCAATCATATTAAAGCAAAAAATAGGGACTGTGTGTGGGGCTGGTCTACGCCAAACAAAAAGCCAATCTGTCCTTCGGTCCCAAGGCAAGGTAAGGCTATTTTATATGTATGGCGCATTTCACACATGTGTAAGCCACAGTGTGAAAGCCCATTGGTAAACTCCAACTCCCATAGTCATTGTGACACAGCACTCCACAGCACACAAGTATTCACTGCACAAAACTATGCCTTACCCGTGCAAGGGGGGATCCCTCAATGGCGCCCCTAGGGAGCAGTGCGGCGGGGTACCTCAGTCATGGAGGAGGATGGGGGAGAGCACTGGTTGATTACTCCCCCCACCAACCTGGCGGGTCGGGAGTCGAACCGGCAACCTTTGGGCTGACACTCTAACCGCTTACACATGACTGCAATTCAATGTGCTTTACAAAAAGGATAGATACAATAAAATGAAGGTGAAAAAGTGGATCGCACTCGGGTTCTTCTTTTCTTCTTTTTTATTTGTTTATTTACCTAGCAGCAGAAGTGTAGACAAACGTTTCGGCTGTTGCCTTCGTCGGCAACAGCCGAAACGTTTGTCTACACGTCTGCTGCTATGTAAATAAAAAAATAAAAAAGAAGAAAAGAAGAACCCGAGTGCGATCCACTTTTTCACCTTCAAAGTTATTCAACTGGAGACACACCACACGGAAGAGCGCGGTGTATGAACTACTACTAGATAAAATAAAATAAAATGAAATAAAATAAAAATAAAAATAAAATCACAAGGCAGAACCAGCCAGGGCCTCGTTTCCGAAAGTGCCTTAAGTGCTACTTAACGCTACGTGCTATAAGTTCACATGTATCACCATCGTAGAGTTCACGGAGCGTTTCCTAAAGCCACCTTAGTTAAGAACGATTGACACGTAAATCTAAGAGAAATCCATGAGTGGTCTGAAGTAGTCGTAACACGCTAAGATTGATCGTAGCGGCATGGCACAGTGGAGACACCCACAGGATATGAAGGGAAAAGAGGAAACCTGCGCTTGAGATTGCTGTTTTAAGACGCGAGCGGCATGGCACAGTGGAGACACCCATAGGAAAAGAGGAAACTTGCGCTTCAAGTTGATGTTTTAAGACGGGAGTGTAAATATCATGGCACCACAGTTGACACTGCAACAAAAATAAGAAGGTAACATTAATTGTGGATGTGTATAAAATAAAAGCAATGTGTTTGGAAATATTTTACAGGCAGTAAAATAGTTCGGCTGTGTTTGATAAACCTGGGCATAATTAACTTGTGATCAATCATAATTTGTGTGGGTGCTTCATGAACAAGAACAAGGCAAAATGAATAAGGGGCCTCGGCAAATAGAGACAAGAGTGTTGATGTCGGAAGGCCACTTCCGAAACTTTATTTATTTTTATATGGTCAGCAAGTCACTGCACCCTCTTTAATTTTCAAGTAGCCTAAGAAAGGGAAGGCAACGCAGAAAATGCATGATAGTTGTAGGCGAAGGGTAAGCTAGGCCCTATGACAAAAAAAGGCAGTGATGGGGATTCGTGTAGATTTTTTGTTTTAATAACAGCAGACTGCCGTGCAAAAGTTTCCTCACAGTTGTGAAAGCCTTGAGCGCGCAGTACTTTGCGCGCCGCTCGCCACATGTGCCAAGTTCTGCTCTCCCTATTCCGATTCTAGGCTAAGCAATAACAAAAAGGCAGAGGGGATGTGTCCATTTTGATGGACATTGTTTATCATAACAGCAGGCTGACGTGCTCGACAAGCCTTGAACGCCTTGAGGTTGTAACTTTGCGCATCCCAATTTGGAACTCCAACTAGGCCTACTTGTCTTCTTAAATAGCCAACTGCACACGCTTTATCTGCCTCTTAACGGCGTAGCTCATGGTTATTGCAGTCAGTTGGGAGTTTTGCATGATTTCATTGTTTGTGTGCATTTTATTTCATTTGCCAACAATAACTCCTGTCAATAGTTGCAAACTGCTACAAATGTAGTCCACCTCATAGAGAGCAACTTTTGACCCTTACACACGCCTTACTTTTTGTGAATGGTTTAGCAGCAGATGACGGCGCAGTTCACTCCGAGGACACTTCAGCACCACATGCATGGACAGCGATCCTTAAGAGCGACACTACAATCTTATGTGCACGTGCTGTGCACGCGCGTTCATGTACGAGTGTCTTTGGGAAACAAACCTAGAAAATCTGAGAACATTCGTAAAATCACTGGTTAACGTCACACTTAAGGCTACGAACCATCGTTATCCGGAAACGAGGCCCAGTCCAGTCCAGTCCAGTCCAGCTCTGGTGACAAAATTAGTTTTAAGGGCTCTGATGACATGATTGAGTAAATTACTTCTTGTTCCAAGTTGTTCCATGGTTAAAGTGTTGAAGTGATACACTGTCCAACATAAAATCTAACAGTATCATTTCCCAAAAGTATTTGTGTGTATCATTATCTAGTGTATCATAACATTCAGTGTCACACACACACACACACACACACAGACGCGCGCACAGGGCCGCTGCTAAGCATAACCCCCCCCTCCTTGTAAATAAATAATAATAATAATAATAATAATAATAATAATAATAACAATAGTAATAATAGTAATAACCTACTAATAATAATTCAATAGGCTGTTTTCTGTTTCCTAATCACTGTCCCGATTCAGCCGATGGTTATTTGAGTCAAGTAAGTGAACGCGACCACTTTCATGGTCCGCTGTCAGAGAACCCTGAATTTTTTCCAGAGCAACCCGAATGAGTGTCGTGGGAAACACTTCTCATAAAAAAATGAAAATGAGCGCACGCACACACACACACACACACACACAGAGAGAGAGAGAGAGAGAGAGAGAGAGAGAGAGAGAGAGAGAGAGAGAGAGAGAGAAGTGGCATGATCCCCACATTTAACATGATACCCACTGTATTATAGAACTACATTTTGTTTTCAAAATTAAGAATCAAATTCACCAGGTATGACCAACGTAGACTATTGCTGGATCTCAAATGGTGCACTTGTGCACTTCAGTGTTTATGTTTCAGTGCATATGGCGTAGGGCGTTAGTTAGGTAAGGCTACACACTAAAACATAGTGCCCGAAGTGCACAAGTGCGCCTCCATTTGAGCATGATTTACAGCTGTCCATGAGAAACAACAAAGAGTTCAGAAGAGTCAACAAAATATGGCCGATATTCCATCATCACGTGAGTAGCCAAGCGTAGGCCTGTCTGTCACCCTCCAAACAGATCCTCAAGATGTTTATGAAATGACCCCTGCCTTAAAGCTATATGTAAATAATCCAAATGTCCACACAAGGATTCCTCAAAGGATTATTATATTATAAATGATTTCAGAGGGAACACAAACAAATACAGCTTACTTCTTGTAGCTTAACTTTTCTAACTGCCAGTTATTGACATGCACACTGGCTGTACTCGCGCAGTGGCCATAACCTCTTAAAGGTACAGAACACCATTACTGTTCACTATTATAATCACATTATGACACTATAGCCTAGTGCCCAAAACAATAGTTATGTGCTGTGATTTAGGACTAGGCAACAGTTGGATTTTAAAGACGACAGTTATAGGCTAGCCTACTTAAAATGTAGCATAGCCAAGCCATTCTTATTTGATGAGTGTTGAGAAAACCAACAGAGATTGTCATCCGATTTTTAAAAAAGGTTTTCCCCCTCTATCTAGGCCTACTCCATGACCTCGTGAAAAAAACGCATTTTTGTAGCCTACATTGATCACATTTATTGTTATTTGTAATAGGCCTGGCAGATTTAGACCAATATGATATTGTTTGACATTTGAAATGACTGACGGCAAGGACCGATGCATGCGCATAATTTCACTTGGCTATGGACACAGCCGACACTTGGGCTACCAAATCTGCAAAATCGGCGATGTTACATCGCACTTGTTCCAAAAGAAAAAAACACTTATAGACCATAAGCAGGCCTGCCAAAACTTATAGCCACTAATAGGACGATTTTTACTTTTCAAACGCGCGTCGAGAACACCTGCGCAAATTGGGGGAAAGGGATCTCGCACATGCAGTGACTAAAAAGCAGTAGGCCTAACACCGCATAATCATACAGTCTCTGGAATAACAACAGAGATTTCTCATGGACCTACTTACCAAATATGCTCTATTCAGATGCACGTATTGCAAAAATACTTGATTCTTCTTTTCAGACCGCACTGCATTGCTTCCGCAAAGGCTGTCGTTAATACTTTCGATTTTGTACAGTTCCTGTTCGAACTTGAACACGATGACATCGGCATCCTGGTTTGACTGCAACAGGTAAAGGAGCGTCTGTTTTATGAAACTTTATTTGCAATTATGGACGCTTTTCACCCCTTTTTTTATTTTGCACAATCATAATCTAGGTCTGTAAGTTCCCCACTAGGATAGGTCTATATAAAATAATAACACAGACAGTAGTATTGTTCGGAGATGCAGTATTTTACAGGCTAATAATGCAGTTCTTAACAAAAGGGGAAATGTTTAGCTTTTTTGTTTGTTTTGGTGTACTAAGTTCTTCCATTTATGCAATTATTTATTCTTTTCTTTAACCGCTAGGTCATAAGGAATCGTTTGTGTCATTAGTTTGGCAGACTGTCATAGCCCCGACCTAGGCCCTATAACAGGGCTATTCAATTAACCCTATCGCGCCGGATGCATCATATATGTCTCATCAAATTCAAAGCCCTCTCCACGCTGACACACAAAAAAATCGATCTGAAAAACATCCTGCGTGTCATTTCCAAACGTCCTGCAGTACACGGAAACCGCCACAAGAGAGCAGCGGTCGACAACAAGTTGACCACAGCTCGGCGAAAAACAGGAAAATGGGGTAGAAGCGGTTTCCCTGACCGAGGCTGAGATTTCGTCAAATTGCATAAGGTTTGTGTACAAATTTCCGAAATATAACTCTACATCCTTTAATTTGAACACTTGCTTTGTGCAATTAAGCAAGGAAGAGTTTATATTTTTACACCGTGTTGGAGAGAGATCGTGCTAAAACTGATGAGACATATAAGCACCATCCGGCGGTGGCAGGAAGTCAGCCATCAATGCATTTGCTCCATAGGGAAACTTACAAAGCATATCACGACGATCGTTTAACAAAACACACAAGTTGTTTTACTTCAAGACAAAGATATTGCCTTAAGAAACAGGTTTTACTTGCAATTTTGAAAATGCAATGCAAAATGTTGAAATTATGATCTCGTAAAAAATGCATTGAAGTGAATGGAGAAATGGTCCAATTGTAGTAATGGACCCATATATTCAAATTACACATCAAAAATGAACAATGATCTATATTACACTCATAAATAGGTTGTTGAGCATTCGATCAGCTATGTTTTTACATAGATTTAAAAAAATTACCCAACCAGGCTGTGGGAAATGTAAAATATGGTCCTGCTAAAACAAGGATAGGCTTTAAAAAATGGCAGGATCTCACTAAATATTTAAAGATAATCCTCAAATTAAATTGTCTGACAACTTTTTTAAATTAAAAAAAAGTTGTAAATGCATTAAAAGTCATTTTTCAATGGTCATGAAATTGGAATTTTCATTCATTAAAAGCCTGATGCATCATATATGATGCATTAAATATCTCAGCGACCTTAACAAAATTTTGAATTTTTTTTTTACATTTCTTATAAGGGACCAATATTGAAGCAAATTCCAAAAAATTAGAATTTTCTCTCATTGCTTTCATGGTTCAGGTTTCATAGGGTTAAATGTCACTGAGGGCCAGTTTTTCAAATTCCTCCCAATAAAGGGGCAGAACATGGCCTATGTATTTAGGATTGCCAACTGCCAACCACATGCAGCACGATGTCCATATGAGGGTGCAAAATAAGCAGATAGCTTTCCAGACAAAACAGATATTAACTTCTCTATTTAGCAGCCTTATGATGGTCTATCATGACTGTTTCAAATATCACTCTCATGTGCATAGGAGAAATATCCCTAACCTGAAGTCTTAACGGACACTGATTGTAAGCTATTTGATTTCATTTTGTTCTGACCTCGTGGGGGGCTAGAATCTTGCCCTCCAAGGGCTGCATCTGGCCCTAGGGCCGCCATTTGAATGGCCCTTCCCTTTGATTATTTATAGGCCTACCTCATATAGGCCTAACAAAAGGTTATCATGTTATGTGATTTCTAGGCCAACTGGCTTTATTCTTTGTTTGCGTTTTGTATTAGCTATTTAACCCTTGGCGTGTGTCGGTTCATTCAACAGTTTAAGAGAAACAAAATGCTGTGGATTTCTCAAATGTATGAAATGTATGAAATGTATGAAACATTAATGTTTCTACATAGTTTTATGAAGTAGTATCTATATGAGTAGGCCTACTTGTACTTCAACTGTGTATTTCTATATGATATGTTATAGATATAGGCCTACTTCACTGTCTTTTCAGAGCAATGTACGGTTGCCCTTGTGTTGCCCTGTGTTGCCTTGTGTTGCCCTCTGTGGTGCACTTATGACACCTAGAGGTAAATTATAAATACTGCAACATATACTCGCTCGTGCACACACACACACACAGACACAGACACAGACACAGACACAGACACAGACACAGACACAGACACACACACACACAAACACACACACACAAACACACAAACACACAGACACAGACACACACACACACACACACACACACACAGACACACACACAGACACACACACACACACACACACAAACACTCACACGCGCCCACACACGCACACACCCACACACCCACACACACACACACACACACACACACACACACACACACACATACACACACACACACACACACACGCACACACACACACGCACACACACACACACACACAGACACACACACACACACAGACACACACACAGACACACACACACACACAGACACACACACACACACACACACACACGCGCAGGGCTGGACTGGGATCTGAAAAGGGCCCGGGCACTTTTTGACGCCTGAGGGCCCGACACCGATGCCTATCGGTATTTATGACATCGTATATAATATAGCCTATTAAAAATCTCACACGAAAAAATGCTTCATCACTACTCACAATAACCTTCTTGGGGAGATGGTCACAGTGTACCCTCATGTTCCCTTCATCCTGCATGTGAAGTTCTGAGTATGTTTGAGGGTAGGAGATAGAGAGAGGACAACTCTATTTTCGTGATTATTTTCCTGGCCAGTGAATCTCAATATAAAAGTATTCATACCATTTCCCTTAAGAATCAAAAACTGAAAACAGGTCCTACAGACACAAACACCTTAACATTGATAAGCAAAGCCATATTTCTCTCTCTCACACACACACACACACACACACACACACACACACACACACACACACACACACACACACACACACACACACACACACACACACACACACACACACACACACACACACACACACACACACACACACACACACACACACACACACCACCCCTCCCCTTTCCCAACGCACACCAAACCTTTCTGGTTTAGTTGTTGTCTGGGCATAAACTGTATGCAGCTTGACACTGATCAAAAGAGCCTAAGACTGTCATTATATCAGTGGGGTTTTTCTTCCCTACACTCGTCATTTTTTTTATTTTCTTCCAACAGAGGTTGATGACGTTACGTACAACAGGCATACGCATTGAAGCGTCCAAACCGCGTCGCCTCACACGTCAAGATATTAAAACATCCATCCAATGATTAAATGCTTTCCAGAATAAGACAATTACACCCCCACATGAGCCAAAAAGGCCAGATCTCCCCAACCCCTACAGCCTAATAAATATTGCACAGCAACCCTTAACACAATAGCATAAATTACAGGACACGGCAAGCGCACAAAGGAACACTGCACACGTTGGCTAGACTACACTTTTAAACCGCACGGCAAACAAGGGGCTACAGTAGGCTAGGGTGATCCGCGCACTGGACGGGCCCAATAGTGTGGAGTGAACAGAAAAGACAAACGAAACAAAACAATAAACACAGACTGAAAATAAAAGACAGAGAACTCTCACTTTCTCCTGGACACACATTTAAACATCAAAGCAAATGAAAAACGTCATGCACACGCACACACACAAACACTAATTCTTTACGGCAACTACAGGGCGAAGCAGCAGCCCGCGGACAGCTAGTGAGGCAAGATTTTTCAAGATGGCCGCCTCATTAAAGGTGAAAAAAGCTGTTTTTTTCTTAGAATGCCAATTAATCAAGAAATCAAGACACACACACACACACACACACACACACACACACACACACACACACACACACACACACACACACACACACACACACACACACACACACACACACACAAACATGCACACACATGTTGCTGCTGCTTCATGCCTGTTATTTGAATTACTTTACTGGAAAACTAGCTACCAACTAGTGGTAAATATTGCATATTACAATTGCTTACTTTGTATTTATTATTATTTCACAATGCTACTATCACCATGTCAGAATCGTCACAATAGGACAACTGAAAATGCACAATAATACCTTTTCTTAATACATGTTCTATGTCTGTCTGCTGTTGCCCAGTATTGCACTTTATATGTATGTAAGGATATTGTATGGTATGGTACTCAAGGTGTATAGTATGTGTACTGTCTATGTCTAATTGTCTATGTCCACACCAAGTCTATGTCTATGTCTGCATTGGGAAAGTAAGAAACACAATTTCAGTTCTTTGTATGACCAGTGCATGTAAAGAAATTGACAATAAAACCGACTTGACTTGACTACTAAAACAGACTGGAAGAAGTGCTGCCTCTGTCAGAAAGAGGAGTTGAAGTCTCCCCCTACCCATTACAGCTGTAGTTCTGATGGCTATTCCATGCTAGCCACAAACATACCACAATTTCAAGAGATCAACCTGCTGCCTATCAGGTTAGATATATAAAGATTGGGTGGAGGAGGTGGCATTGCAGTGTTGCAGTCAGCAATTTTGCAATTCTCCAGGATGCAGGATTAGAGATGATGTGGATCGAATTCGGCCATGGTCATTCCATCAGGTGGCTGCCAATTAATGACATGGTGTTGAATCTTGGGCCAGAGAAATCCAAAAGCATGATGTCCTTCCATTCTTTCACTGGCTGTGATGTTGTATCAGCTTTCCATAGCAAAGGCAAGAAAACAGCATGGCAAACATGGGACGTCTGCCCTGAAGTGACTGCCCTGACCGGATGTTATGTCTTCAAAAAGCTCAGTTCATACCCAGCAGTAATTGAAGATACTGACCTGAACCTTCTTGAGAGGTTTTTCATCAATATGTATGACAAGAACAGCACTGCAGACAAGGTTGATGAAGTCAGACTGGACTTGTTTGCTCGGAAACAAAGATCCTATGATGCCATTCCACCGACAAGTGCATCCCTTGTCCAGCATGTTAAACGGTCCGCCTTCCAAACTGCCTATATATGGGGCCAGGCTACTGTGTGCAAAATGCAAATTGAAAGCCCTGCCAACTGGGGGTGGCAAAAAGATGGTGAGGCCTGGAAAGTTCTCTGGTCAAAGCTTCCTGCAATTGCGGAGGGTTGCCATCAACTGACAAAATATGGATGCAAGACTATGCTATTGCTTTGGCCTGAACTGTACACAGTTATGTTCCTGCAAATGTGAGGACTAAAAAGAACTAATCCAACATGTGAATCTGAGAGTTTTCCTACCCGAACAACAAACATGTAATCATTATAAGCCTACTTCTGTTTTTGTAATATTTAGAATCATTCAGTGAGCGATATTTATTTACATGTAATTATGAAAATACTTACTATATTTTAGTTTTTTTGAGTGTATCATTGAATTGTCCATGCTCAACATAATATATTTCCATACATAGATATTCAAAATATGATCAGTCAATCAAAATATACATAAAAGCCATTTTAAAGCAGTTCAATTGGTGGCCATCTTGGAAAATGGCCGCCATTTTGTTTTTTCACCTGGATAGCGACCTTTTCTAAAAGGGTAGGGTCTGAAGCACCTCTGAACCAAATTTGATGCTTGTATCACCAAGTGAAAGATTGTTTGAGGTATTTGCTGCACTAAGCCCCAAGTGGAGACCCACGGCACCTGCGCAAAGTTACCATAGGGTACATATTATAAGCATGTTCATTTCATAATTAATCATCATTGGTTAAAAAGGGAAAGTGTGACGGCCTACCAAGACTGAGGGGCACGTTCACGCACGGGCAGGAGGGGAAGTCATTCACGAGACCCACACAATTTCCTAATAAAGGCAAGGCAAGGCAAGGCAAGTTTATTTATATAGCGCATTTCATACACAGGTGCAACTCAATGTGCTTCACAAAGTTAACAAATGTAAATGAAAGGAAAACAGGGAAATGAATTAGAGTCAAAAAACATTTAAGACATTAAGATAAAACATAAGGTAAAAATAATAATAAAATAAAACATAAATAAACATAAAACCTTGAAAAACAATTCTTATTTTACTAATTTACTTCTCTTATTTTACCGTCTTTTCATTCAATAATTTAAGAAAGCATCTGAGAACAGCTTTGTCTTGAGTCTAGATTTAAAGCTATCAATAGTGGGTGCATTTTTTACGTCATCTGGAAGCTGGTTCCAAAGCTTTGAAGCATAGAAGCTAAAGGCTGCCTCTCCACATTTTGTTTTGACTTTTGGAATCACCAGCAAATTCTTCTCCGTTGACCTTAGTGACCTGGCCGGTGCATACAGCTGAAACATATCCAGTAGATATGTGGGTCCCATTCCATTTAATGATTTAAATACAAGTAGCATTGCCTTAAAATCAATTCTGTAGCTTACTGGGAGCCAATGCAGCTTAAAATTGGAGTAATGTGGTCAAACTTCCTTGTCTTTGTAAGAACCCTTGCAGCTGCATTTTGTACCAGTTGAAGCTGTTTAATGGTCTTATTTGGGAGGCCAGTAAACAGACTGTTACAGTAATCGACTTTACTAGAAATGAAGGCATGTATTAGCTTCTCCAGATCATGTTTAGACATCAGGCCCCTAAATTTAGAGATGTTTTTTATGTGATAAAATGCAGACTTATAAATACAGATAAAGTGATGAATGACAACCAGTGAGTTACACATGCATGGTTAATATGCGATGTGGAATAAAGGGACAAGTGATCAGACCTACCATGACAAAGGACAGGGGATAGCCAGCGCTTGAAAGGACGCACAACCACAACGTATTTTACGAGTCACACCACGGTGACCAATGCGCACCACGCGCAAATTGCCATATTAAATGAGAAGTCCACTTTTTTGAACATTAAGGCCATTTTCTGAGTGGTCTGCAATGTTTTAGAGTCCCCCTCACCTTACCCCTCTGAGGTCTAAGGCTTTTCAGAGGCTTTTAGGCTGCTTGCACCACCCTAACATTTTCAAGTATTTTCATTTCATATATATATTTGGGACCTGGAAGGTCTGAGGTTTCTAATGGTGTGACTTATATGTTTCAATGACAAAAACTCACAGAGTTACAGATTTGTTTTTGGAGACACATTGCCCTCTGAAGGGCACTCGGACCTCAGAGGGTTAAGGCGAAGTGCCAAGTCCTATGGTTGACTAAAGCTGGCAAACAACCAGGGCCTCGTTTCCGAAAGGGCCTTAAGTACAACTTAACGCTACGTGCTACTTAAGTTCACACGTAGAGCTCACGGAGCGTTTTCCAAAACCAACTTAGCAAAGAACCATCGCAGGTTGACACGTAACTCTAAGAGAAATCCAAGAGTGATCTGGAATAGTCTTAACGCGCTAAGATTGATCGTAACGGCAGGATATGAACAACAGGATATGAAGGGAAAAGAAGAAACTTTGCGCATAAGATTGCTGTTTTAAGACGCGAGTGTCATGGCACAGTGGAGACACCCATAGGATAAGAGGAAACTTGCGCTTCAAGTTGATGTTTTAAGACGGGAGTGTAAATATCATGGCACCACAGTTGACACTGTAACGAAAATAAGAAGGTAACATTAATTGTGTAAGTGTATAAAATAAAAGCAATGTGTTTGGAAAATATTTTACCGGCAGTAAAATAGTTCAGCTGTGTTTGATAAATCAGGGCATTATTAAACTCAATCATAATTTGTGTGGGTGCTTCGTGAACAAGAACAAGGCATCCACATGAAAAATCAATAGGGGGCTTCGGCGACCAGAGACAAGAGTGGTGATGTCGGAAGGTCACTACCGAAACATTAAAAAAAAAAAAAAAAAACGGTCAGCGAGTCGTTGCGCCCTCTTTCATTTTCAAGTAGGCCTACCCTAAGAAAGGGAAGGCGACGCAGAAAAGACACGATAGTTGTAGGCTAAGGGTAAACTATGACATAAAAAGGCAGCGATGGGGATTCGTGTAGATTTTTTGTTTTAATAACAGCAGACTGCCGTGCAAAATGTTCCTCACAGTTAAAGCCTTGAGTGCGCTGTACTTTGCGCGTCGCTCCCCAAATGCGCATCCCAATTTGGAACTCCTAGGCCTAGCCTACGTGTCTTCTTAAATATTAAGCACGGTAGCCAACTGCACGCGCTTTGTCTGGACGGCGTAGTTCATGGTTTTGCATGATTTCATTGTGTGTGTGTGCATTTTATTTCATTTGCCAACAATAACTCCTGTCGATAGTTGCAAACTGCTACAAATGTAGTCCCACCATTAGCCTAAAGAAAACAACTTTTGATACTGACACACACGCCTTACATTTTGTAAATGGTTTAGCAGCATGACGGCGCAGTTCACTCCGAGGACACTTCAGCACCACATATGTGGACAGCGATCCTTAAGAGCGACGCTACGAATGATCTTAGAGGCTGTGCACGCGCGTTCATGTACGAGTGTCTTTGGGAAACAGTCGTAGGAAATCTAAGAACATTCGTAGGATAACGACACACGTAAGGCTAAGAACCATCGTTATCGGGAAACGAGGCCCATCTTAACTAAAACCGCCACAAGCCGTGACATGCCTCCTGCCTCCAGCAACAGGTGCTAACTTTTAAAACAGAGCACAATGGGCAATTGGTGCCGGACATTCACCTGACGTCAACGCCCCCAGTTAAAGTTTAAAGCTGCAGTATCCATTATGTTACATCAGTTCTGGGAACTTAGGCCTAGGCTATATTGTCAATGTCATTTCAATGAAATGGCTACAGATCTCAGTCTGGGCTCTTTCAGTTAAAGATTTTAAAGGAATTACATGTTTTGCCCCTCTTCCAAACTGACACCCAGACAAAAACATTAACAGGAGTCATAGACATGTTCAAATAGAACCGAAAACAGTTGCAGAGACTGTTTCCTATTTGATCAAGTAGGCAGACATGGAGAAAGACAGCCATTGTGCCAGTTCAAAATTACATTGAAAAATACTTAGGACTTTTACTTAAGTATATTTTTGGTGTACTACTTTTACTTTCAATTGAGTTTTTTTTTCGCAGGGTACTGTTGAGAAATTGAAGTAGTTGGAATCCCTTTTGTGAATTGTTTAATGGGGTGACGCTGAATTATTATTAAACAGTTGTGATTTGTCTGAATACTAACACTCTCAAATGACAGGCTTGTGTGCCTCATGCTCTAAAACCACAAAGGAGGAAGTGCGAGCAAGAGCCACAGGCAGCCATGTCACTACAAGTCTCAGAGCTGTCTGAGACAGTGAAACCAAAATGGGGGCCAGGCAGAAACATCACTAAGAGCCACGTCACAAAGAGCCACGTCACAAAGAAACGTCACAGGGGCCTTGGCTGCCAGCGTGAATTGACAGCCTGATCTCCAAAAAATCCATGCTCCTGGACACGAAATCCGTGTCCAGGAGCACGGATTTTGCCAAAATGCCGTGCTCCTGGACACGGAATTGTTTTCCGTGCTCCTGGACACGGAATTGTTTTCCGTGATGGGCACACGGAAGTGCTTTCTATAGGCTATTACCACAGCACTGTGTTAACTCTATCATTAGAAAATACATACCAAATGCTAATCCTAAACAAAATAATGCTATAGCAATTTAAGTTGTGCCCTGACCAAAACATTCCCTAACCTCAACCTGTCATTAAAG
The DNA here is from genome assembly GCF_034702125.1 of Engraulis encrasicolus. NCBI lineage: Eukaryota > Metazoa > Chordata > Actinopteri > Clupeiformes > Engraulidae > Engraulis > Engraulis encrasicolus. The sequence goes on from NW_026945764.1 coordinate 400,690, forward strand.
ACATATTTTTGATAAATGCCTTTTCGAGTTGGTTGATAGGCTATCGAACTCATATAATGAATGAAAGAAAACTAGCTGTGCCCAGACCAAAACAATCCCTAACCCTAACCTGTCAGTAAGAAATGTTTTTTTTTAGACAAAATATTTGAAATTAGAAAAATCCTGAGAAAACACAAGACTGTGGAAATAGCCTATAGAAAGCACTTCAAGCAATTCCGTGTCCAGGAGCACGGAAAACAATTCCGTGTCCAGGAGCACGGAATTTTGGCAAAATCCGTGCTCCTGGACACAGATTTTGTGTCCTTACCATCCGTGTCCAGGAGCACGGAATTTTTGGAGATCATGTTGGAACTGAGGACAAGCTGAACTCACTGTACTGGGCTCTCTGGTAACCCTCTAGAACAGTGTTTCTCATCCTTTTTTTAGTTGAGGCACCCTTTTAATTCATGAAAAATTTCAAGGCACCCCAAACCAAAATTGTCTTTATTGTGCGTAAATGGCAGGTGAAAGATTCCACTGACTAAGCATTGATTTATTAATTTAGATAAATATGTACTATATTACATAATTGATTTATCAGCCACGTTTCCGCGGCACCCCTGTGGGAGGCCTGCTTTACCCTGGTTGAGAAACACTGCTCTAGAATACCAGCAAAGATGACAAAGCCACAAGTCACGTCCCGACCACAAACCAACCACAAGAGCCCATTGGTAGGCCCGACATTACTTCACCTCCGTCTGGGTTGGACCTCCACCACAGCGCCAAGAGCTGAGAAACACACACACACACAGAGGAAGCTGCAGCTCACATGTGAGAAGAGATCTGTATCTCTTTATTTCAGAAAATAGGGCATTGTCCGTTTTTAGCTTACTGTGAAGGTTTGTAGGAGACCTTTCTCTCTCTCCAGGTCTAGACTCTGTAACCTTATAATTTACGTAAGGGATAATTGACGACACGGTGTGCGTATAACAGGAAAAATAATGCACACCAGGTGGTGATGCGGCCACGACGCGAAGCGGAGTGGCCGTTACACCTCGGTGTGCATTATTTTTCCTGTTATACGCACACCGTGAAGTCAATTATCCCGCTTATACCACGGTTGCCACACTGTCTGAAATTTATTTGAGGCATTATTTCGATGCTTTAATGGCTAAAACAAAGGTTTTCTGTAGAACTAATTCCTTCCGCCACAAGAAGCTTCTTTTCATAACTTTCTGGCGAACTGCCGTTGCTAATTCTAAATTGAAGGTTGCTACGGCCAAGACACCGTTGATAGTTCTATCGCATTCGGTTGTCAAGTCAAGAGCCAGTCATTAATTCTATCGCATTTGGTTGACAAGTCAGTCGCCTCAAATGTTCTACCCATTCGATATATGGGCGCGTCTGACTTGCCCACTAGACCATGCTACAGTTGGCATGATTCCTACACATGTACAGATCTCAATAGATTAAAAAAATACCCCGCGCATCTTGGCGACATTCTAACTGCCTCACCTCGCCATTAACTTCATCAAAACAGGCACCTCGTCAATGTGCTCTCCTCCCATAGGAAACTCCCCTTGATTTATTTTCCACTGCGTTCCCATAGTTCTCACAAGTTACGCTACTCTCTCAACTGATAAACGCTACAACCGCAGGAAACATCTCCTCTCGTGGGGAAGAAACGCCCACGTGAAACGGGCGTCCCTTTGCGCAGGGAATCTCTCTCTCTCTCTCTCTCTCTCTCTCTCTCTCTCTCTCTCTCTCTCTCTCTCTCTCTCTCTCTCTCTCTCACACACAAAGTTGAGTGATGGTCAGTTGGGAGAAATAAACATGTTTCAAATTTGATTAGGCCTACTAAGATTTGCTCCAGATTCACTATACATTGCTGGTGTTTCCAGACGCGCGGTGCCACATGTGTCACTTCAGCGCGTAATGCTTGCAACTTTTTTGTGTGTAATTTATGAACGTGCGTGCCTTGGCGCATTGATACACTGGAGTTATGCGGTCAGAAAAGTGACCTAATAGTGGGACTACTTCAGGTGTGCATATATAGACAGTTAATCAATACCAAATTTAGCGCGTCACAATGGGAGATTCCAGACTGCCGTGGTATAATCTTTAATAAAAGACATACCTATTATGCCTCTCACCAGTGCTGGGAGTAACGGCGTTAGAGTATATCGCGTTAGGCTACTAACGGAGCCTCATTTTCAGTAACGGAATACTTACTTAATTACTTTATCCATAACTGTAACGCCGTTATTAATTTTATGAATTGCAGCCATGGCCGTAGCCAGCCATGTGAATTAGGCGAGGTCCATGATGCGCGCGGAGCACGCGCCAAAATTGTATTATTAATATAAAATATAAATTAAAAATGTATTCATAAAATAAATAAATATAGGCTACACAGGCCTATATATAGGACCCTCCTCTATGAATGTATAGGCCTAATGTGAAATAGTAAATATGTAGACATGTATAATAATAAATATGTTGTAGTTTTCAGCCAACTCAGCCTATTCCCTTTGAATGGCTATGCTTTGGTATCATGCCTCTTTTATTATAAACAGCATCCTCCCAGTAAAGCCCTTTGTAAGGAAACTAAAGCTTGACCCTGAAGTTGCACAATAAGCTATATCCTCAGATGGCAAGTTGCTCAGCCATTCATATTTTTCTCCCAATGAAATTACACTTCAGCTGTTTTCCTCCAAAGATACAGGGATAGCTCTGTAGTGCAAACCACCTATTTTGGAGTAAACTTTTTTCTTCCTAGAGTCGCATCAAACGTTTTGTTTTTATTTACTTGTTATAGTTCTTCACAAGCGCAGAGGACAAAAGTATTTCAACGAGAAAGAAAAGTAGCCTATCCTCCGCGCTCCTGAGCCATCTGATGCGTCACGGCTATGCAGACACAGTAGTCACGGGAGCCTCTTCAGGTGTGGATATTTTACTGCGATTGACTCTGACGAAGACGTGGCAACGTCGATAGTCTTGGCACTTGTCCAAATTAACAGGAAAATATCCACACCTGAAGATGTTCCGGTGACCTCCTCTGTCAGTGTTTATCACATATGCTTTCCAATTTACAATCAATTAGCCTACCTTCACAGATATCCTGCTTTTACCTTTATGCAGCAGCTGATGCAGCAGCCGGCCTTCTTAAAATAATGACTCAAATGGCTTTTTAAGACACCATAGCCTACTTGTTACGCATGAGCTTTATGTAGGCTATACAACGGTTGGCTTTCTGTCAGCGGAGATCTCATCAAGCGCGGGCTTTCTGAAAGCGGAGATCTCACCAAGCGCGTGCTTAATGGGCGCGTTCGTGACGGCACATTACTGCGCAGGCTGCACACACACACTTTGCCATTTCAATGTATGTTTCCAACCAGAAAGCATGGTAATTTTGCGTTTCGCAATGCGCTGTCACGAACGCGACCAAACACTTGCGATGTCGGCTGAGTTGCGTTCTCTCCCACGAGTCGCACCTCTTGCGATATTAATCAATCTTGTTTACTCTCAAAAACAGAACACAAAGGCAAAACTAGAACACATAGGCCTAGCACATGGATGTTAACCACAGTTTGCAAAGGACGCTTCCCAAAGGTTTATAGATGTTTTTGTGTGTTTCAGTTGGTCATATTTGCCGTTAAAATAATAATAATAAAAAAACCTCTGGCGATAGGCGAGGTCCGGACCTCGGTAGCCTCAAATGTAACTACGGCCATGATTGCAGCGCCAGTGTGCACTGGCTGCTGACAAAATCAAAGAGCAAATGGCAACGCCGCATAAATACCAAGCCGGCTTTTAGTATGCTCACATTTGCCCTTTGCATGCATGAGAACAAAATAGCTGAACGTGTCGGCTATCTTGATCCAAGCGTGTAAACACAAGTCATTCACAGACTTCACAGGAAGCGCATAGAGAATAGAAGAGACAACGGCAGTAAAGCCGCGAGGTTGCATGTTCGAAAGGTGAATACCGGAATCATTTCACGTATCATGTCTGTAACGAGCAAGTAATTTCACTAAGCACCTCTCAACATCGCATGGTAGCACGCCCCGTGCAGGTAGTTTCAGCTTTATCGAAGAGGGAGACAGAGACAAGCCAAACCTGATTTCTCAGGACACGAGTGAACTCAACAAAATAATCGCCAGGTATGTGGTTGAAAACACGTTTCCCCTATCAACTGTGGGGTCGGAGTTGTTAAGGGCTCTTGTTGCAAAAAAAAAATCCATCTCGTGGAAGAGAAATGAGCACATCCCTAAAAATGTTGTGAACTGGATTAACATTCACCATTGATAATAGGTCATGAAGATATTTGATAGCATTTTAAGCAAAAATAATATCACAGCCAAAATATCACAGATCAAGGATGAATATCCCATTTAACTCTTTCTTTGACATTATAAGCAAAAAAAAAAAAAAAAAAGTAACGCAAAAAATACTTTTCCTATAATGAAGTTACACAGTTACTAACACAATTACTTTTTTGGAGAAGTAATTGGTACTTGTAATTAGTTAGGCCTACTTATTCAAAGTAACATTCCCAGCACTGCCTATCACTATATAATAGGCTACTGAACATACCTCATATGCTAAGCCATACCGAAAATACCTAGTATGCTAACGATTAAGACATAGGCCTACTGAACATAGCCTACCTGGTGTGCATACATAAACTAAAGACATACCGAACATAACTGGTGTGCTAATTAAACCAAGACATACCGAACATACCTGGAGTGCTTATTACGGTGTAGGGAAAGACTTAACAACTTCTCCACTACATAGGCACGAGATGAGCGTGGTTTACTCCCCAAATAACAGTAGGGCTCCATCAGAGACAGGAGACGATGCGCCTTAGGCACAGTTCCCAAAAAGGTTCCAAATAGTAGATGAAAATGTGACCCTTATAATATGGCTCTGTTCTGTTGCTGCCTATCAGCATGATAAAATCCAAAATCAATCCCAGGCCCTAAGGCAGGCCTATGGATTAATACCGGCTAACAGCCAAGGACATTACGTGGTTGCCCCTCTGTTTGGTAACGGGATATTCAAATAGGTTTCTACACTGATATATCAGTGTGTGAATTCCGAAAAATGACTCGCACCTGGGCACAGCAGCGATTCTTTGTTGTAGTAAATAGCGACGCAGATCCTGGGGCAATCCGGCGTGGTGCCTGGGGGTCTGGGTGGCGGTCTTTCAGCGGCCGTATACCCAGCTCCTTCAGCACCGCCTGCTGGCCTGGTTGATGCACATAAGGACCCCCCACCAAGTGTGTCTCTGACCATGGCGGGAGGTGAAACTAGAATCAGGCAGTCACAGAAAACCAGGAGAGGGAAAACCCCCTGGAACGAAAATAAATAATTCTGGGTACAGGAGTGCTGCATGTATATCCCGATTCTCCAGACAAGGTGGTAAACACGTCAAAAGAGCAACAATTTGGGAAAGTACTTCTCCTCCCATTTGCCCTGCTGCGTGAGGGTGGTTCAATGTCCAGCTTGATAATCGCTCCCATTTTTGGGGTAGAGTAAGTTTAGAACGGGCTATTTGTAATGAAGAAGCTAATACAGGCAGATTCGTACCCTCTTGCCTACTGCTCCAAGGCCCAAATGGGCTCCAAAATTCTTATAATAACGTACTAATATGGCCACTCCCACACCAACTAACACAGAAAAAGGAAACTGAAAGAAAAATCTAAAACCCTCGCAGACCAGCAAACGCAGGAGGAAAACAAACAATGGTGGTGTGTAGACGGTGCCCCTCCAAGGCCCCCAATGCCCTGTAAATAATGGGCCAATGCAACCCAAGAAGGAAGAAAAAAGTTAAGAGAGGAAGCCTCAGAGTGGGACTGGAAGTACGCTCCAGAATAGGAGAAAATACAAAGATGGAAGAAAACACGATCTAAGCAATGTACTTGACAGTTAAAAATACTGCGAAAAAATAAATAAATAATATAATAAATAAATAAGAGATAAAATAAAACAAACTCGATACGAATATGCAATTGTTGAGATGGTAATACTAATGAAAAGATAATACAAGAGCATGAACAGTGTCAAGTAAAGTCCATCTGTTTCCTGACAGTACACAATCACAAGAGAGCAGAAAATGCCCTGACAGATAGGTGGGTTAGGCGTATGACGGAGTCCATTAATCTGAGTCGTAAACTTCCTCAATCGAATGAATGAGCGTAACCTTATTATATTCTTATTGCTATTTGCATGCTATTTCACATTATAATTTAGTTAGGCCTGTGATCAAACCAGCCCCGACTGCCTGATCGAACCTGCCCCGGCACAATTTCTCAGTGACAATTACATTACTTATTACTCGAAACAAGGGATCGTTTGTTGACATTATATGCATGAATCATATAGAGGAGACATGACTCTTTCAGTTAATCACCATTTGACAGCTGTAAAGCTTTGTAAAGGCAGAGAGAATTAAAGAATTTAAAGAAATAAATGAGAATGAAAATTGATCGAACCAGCCCCGGTCTCCCCTATACTCAAACTCAGTTACTAACTGAACGTGAAAGTCATTGAGTGTCTGTCTCTGATTAGCGTAACTGCCTCGATTCCTCTTTTTTGAGCAGAGCTTAACGTAAGCCTACATTCATTCTCTCCATTGTCTTTTGTTAGGGTTGTGTGTGAGAATATACACGAACCAGGTTTGAGCATGCATCTTATTCTACAGGAGACGCAGCTAGCCAGACATCAATAACACTGCAAGGTGTCATAGTAGAATGCAATTTCACTGATCTGAACAGACGCAACAGTTGGTTTTACTTCAATTCTTCTAATACATGGTATGATTATTATGAGTAAAAATACAATAAAAAGTAGAATTATAATAAGTAATTACAATACAGCTTGATAATTTAATAAAGGCATGTCGTTTTACCATGGTTTCTTTGAAAGATCACCTTGAATGCAAATATAGAAATGTTCAATTGGCTAATGATTAAATAATCATAAAAATATCACTAAACTTGTTAAAAACCTAATCTGTTGAACATATTACTGGCAAAAAAGGTCAAACAACATGTCACATTCAACATTTAACCTAATTTGGCTATTTTCAGTTCAATTCCATATTCCTTTCATGTTTCTGAAAAATTACATAGACTCCCATTGTAGTGCCATATAATGGAAGTCAATGGAATCCATTGATTGAACCTGCCCCGACATTAGTGATCCAACCTACCCCGCCCAATTGAGGCGCAGATGTTTTTTTTCACAAAAGCTGTTACCCTGCTAGAATCAATCCTCTGAGGATCTCAAACTTTATTTAGATTTATAGCTGAGTCCCTTAACAATAAATCAAAATGTGTTTCATCCTTATCTTTAGCTGACACTGTTCTGGGATGTGTTGAGTGGAATGCGTAAAATCTAGGAAATTAAATTAAAAGTTTCTCTCACCTGAGGAGTTAATGCCTTTCAGAGCTCCAATGTAGGTTGACTTATTCTTGTCCAAATGTGCATCATTTTGGTGTTGGAATTATGTCTCAGCACCCCATAGTGTAGTGGTAATCAACACTGATCCTACCTGCCCCTGATCCAACCAGCCCCGGTCTCCCCTACGTATCTACGAATTATAACTCACCAGATATGGACCCGTGGCACATTTATGTCACAACACAAAAAACACTAGAACATGAACAATGAAAAGCAATAAATCCGCCAAAAACAGGATGTAAAGTGTTTGCCTGAAACAATGTGATAACAGCGGAAGGGAGTCGCAGAAGAGACTATAGCAAAGTCACTAAAAAATGAGTGTTTAACCACCCCAGAAAAAGGGAGAAACGCAGCACTAAATGAAAACCCACAACTAATGAAATTCTTACACAAAGACCAAGTAGGCCTACATGGCAGTGTGGAATAACTCACAAGAATGCCTCAACAGAGAAAGAAGCGATCACGTTGTGGGTGTGCTGAAGGGGGAAGGGCATGACCAGCTCCGCTGCCAGGCATGCATTGCATCTAAAACTGAAGGAAGCCTAAACTACCTTGGTAGGCCTATGGATGGACTTCCCGTTTGCAAACATTAGACAACATTATAAACATTATTTACTGTAGATCCCTTCCAATAACTGTAAAAAGGAACCTGGGAACTTTTGTCTCTTAAGGTAAATTATGGTTAGAAATGTTTCGGTGTTGGGGTGCGCTCTTCCCCGACCTGGGACAAGGGGTGTGCTTTGTTGTTGGACCTGGAGTACTGTTCCTTTAAAAAGGGAGTAGACTGTTCTTATGCAATACCTCAAAAATACCTCAAAATCTTATAAAATAAAATAATATATGCTGCAGGTGAGGACCTAAAAAAACACCTAGGAAATTAACAAATCAAAAGCCACGACATCCGTGTCAATCCCCCAAGGAATTATAAGCAGAACTATGCCTCACCAGAACGTTACGGGTTACTTAAAATAGGAACCATTTGAGCCCGGTTCTTTACTCTGTGTTAATTAACATTAGGCCTATATTATATGATTATATTATAAGGAAGCGATATTACAAAATCTTAGATAAATACATGTTTTTTTTACTTTCCATCCTATGAAATAGCAAGTCTGAGATATTATGGACAATACCTCATATATCTCAAATAAAATCTGGATAGTCCAGGTTTGGAGCAGAATCTTGCCTTGGACCCCGTTTCCACGGCCAATCCCCTATATAGCTAATGTTTCCTTACCATAAAAGTCATACCCCTCTCTACATAAATATCTAATAATTTGTCTTGTCATTGTGGTTTGTTATATAACAAAACACAATGACAAGACGAATGATTAAAAGTATACAGTGCTGCCCTGTCTTTAACACATCTCCTTCAGTTAAGGAATTGTTTCAAAACAACTGTAGTAGCAGCTACTGTACTGGACCTGCTCTTCTGTCAGTCTGGTACAGGATTGCTGGTATGGATCCTGTAAGCAGGAAACCACAAAGCAGTGGAACTGACGAAGACAATAAAGATGTTATGAAAAAGCAGAATTTGAAACAGTTCAACAGATGCAGCTGCGATCTGAAAAACCACAAGAAGGGACTAACTTGATTTGACCTAAAGAGCCCCCTGAGTCTCTGGAAAAGGTGGTGGAGTTAAGTGCAAATAACAGAATAAAGGCATAAGATATCTCAAGAGCAACATAGACACCCACTCCTCTACGACACAAGAAGAATAAGCAGCACTGCTCATTGAAACTGGGTTGCCTATTGCCAAATTTGATCTTTTCATGAAAGTTTAACTAAGTAATATTTCCTAGTATGGCCTAAGTACAGGCATTCTTGCAGCTAAAAAAATATATTTTGGAAGATCCCCCTTTTCATATTTGAAAAGTGCAATTTTAACTGAAAAAAAGAACCTGAGAATTTCTGCCTCTTAGGGTGATTTGCGCTTAGAAATGTTTCGGTGTTGGGGTGCTCTCTTCCTCGGCCTGGGACAAGGGGTGTGCTTTGCTGTTGGAACTGGAGTACTGTTCCTTTAAAAAGGGAGTAGACTGTTCTTATGCAATACCTCAAAAATACCTCAAAAATCTTATAAAATAAAATAATGTATACTCCAGGTGACGACCTACTGTAGAAAAACACCTAGAAAATTAACAAATTAAAAGCCACGACATCCGTGTCAATCCCCCAAGGAATTATAGGCAGAACTATGCCTCACCAGAACGTTACGGGTTACTTAAAATAGGAACCATTTGAGCCCGGTTCTTTACTCTGTGTTAATTAACATTAGGCCTATATTATATGATTATATTATAAGGAAGCAATATTACAAAATCTTAGATAAACACATGTTTTTTTTTACTTTCCATCCTATGAAAGAGGAAGTCTGAATTATTATGGACAATACCTCATATATCTCAAATAAAATCTGGATAGTCCAGGTTTGGAGCAGAATCTTGCCTTGGACCCCGTTTCCACGGCCAATCCCCTATATAGCTAATGTTTCCTTACCATAAAAGTCATACCCCTCTCTACATGAATATTTAATAATTTGTCTTGTCATTGTGGTTTGTTATATAACAAAACACAATGACAAGACGAATGATTAAAAGTATACAGTGCTGCCCTGTCTTTAATACATCTCCTTCTGTTAAGGAATTGTTTCAAAGCAACTGTAGTAGCAGCTACTTAGACAGGTCATCAGCTGGGAAAATTAGGCCTTTCGTCCTACCGCACTTTTCTCTGTGGATTACTGACCAGGAGCCCTATTGGAAGAAATTAAAACATGGGGCCACGTCAATTTTTGCTCAGAATTCAGTATGGCCGCCATTTTCCAAAATGACTTGTTTTCATGCATTATTACATTGTACTATATGGTGATATTCATGAACGATTAACTACTTTCAGCACTATTCTGTCCTTTTTCCTTACATACATGTTTACAAAGGTTGACTAAACTAAAAGAAATGTAAATTAAGTTGGCCACCTTGCAATATCCAAAGGAAAGTGCTGAAAATAATGATTGAAATGCACATACAGAGTCTATGGCTGAGAAAATTAGGCCTATGTCAGGGTTTTCACAGTGGATTACAGACCAGAAGGCCTATTGAAAAAGATTCAAAAGCTGGTTTCCATCTCAAATGTGCTCCAAAATTCAAAATGTTCTCTGTTTTACAGAATGGCAGACTTTCAACATTTTTCTCAATACTGTAAGACCATAATTATCAATAAAGATAACCTATTTTCAGTGAAATTCTGTCCTACCTCCTATCTACAGACGTGAGTACAAAGGTTGGCAACAGAAAGATGTAAATTTCCTATAGACAATATCCTAAGGATTGTTGTCAGAAAATGATTGAATTACACATACACAGTTGACTGCTGAAAAAAGGCTATTGATCTGCCAAACTTTTCACATTAGATTTCTGACAAAAAGTTTTTCAGGCCTACATTTTTTTGCATAGAGCAAGGGTGAGCGTGCGTGCGTATCCCCCGCTCATCTTTCCCCTGCTCTACAGTGTCTTTCCCCCACACACTATTCTGCCTCCTCCACCCCTTCACACACTATTCTGCCCCCCACCCCCTCACTCATCCTTCCCATGCTACTCTGCCCCTCCACCCCTCACTCACCCCCCACTATTCTGCCCCCCACGCTCACCCCCCTGACTCATTCTCCCCCCACCCCCCCACAAAATACTCGCCCACCCCCCATCCAATGTGAAAAGTTTGACAGGTCAACCCCCCCCCCGACTCAACTTACCACCCCCCCCGCACACACACACACACATTATTCTGCCCCCCCGAACCCCCCCACTATTCCCCCCCACTATTCCCCCCCACCACCTCACTCATCCCCCACACAATATTCTGCCCCCCCATCTCCTAATTCAACCCCGACTCATTCCCCCCCAACCCCACTCTGCCCCCTACCCCCGCTCCTCCACATTGTTCGGTCCCCCCTACCCCCCCACCTTAATGGCACATTGCACCAGTAAAGTGAAGTGTGAAGGTTCAATTAGCAGGGTAAGAGCACAGTTTTGCTCAAAATTTTGCAATGCACACAACATTGTGGGTGACATGTCAGAGTTCAAAAATTCTGACCGAGACAGCAAGTCTTTGTGATGTATCAACTCCAACTACATCAACTCGGTCACCCGGACCTGTCGAATCCAGATGTCCAAAGTACGGAATATCAGACCTGTGCTGACACAATATTCTACACAGCGACTGGTCCAGGCCACGGTCCTGTGGCGCGTTGACTACTGCAACTCACTCATGACAGGTCTACCTGCTTGTGCGATAAAGCCTCTGCAGATGATCCAGAATGCGGCGGCACGGTTGATATTCAATCAACCCAAAAGGACCCATGTTACTCCTCTATTTATTGAGTTGCACTGATTACCGATCGCCGCCCGGATCAAGCACAAGGCATTGACCCTTGCCTACAAAACCATCACAGGAACGGCCCCAGCTTATCTGAAGGACCTACTAACGCCTTATGTTACTGGAAGAGATCTGCGCTCATCCAGCACAAGCCGTCTGGCTCTGCCATCCAGTCGCTCTAGGTACTCCCAGTCAAGATTGTTCTCCGTTGTGGTTCCCAAGTGGTGGAACAGTCTCCCAGAGGCAGCAAGACTAAGCACCTCTCTTGCAGCCTTCAAGAAACAACTTAAGACATTCCTCTTTCGAGAGAATCTACTAGACTAATGATTGAACTGGCCTTGCCCCAGGGCAGAATCCTGACATTATGTTTAGTTTAGTTTAGTTTGTGAGTGTGTGTTTGTGTGTGTGTGTTCTCATTATTTCCTCTTTATTATAAAAAAAAAAAAAAAAAAACTAACCCCTCTTTGTAATTGCACTTGTTGTTCTGTATATCTCCTGTGCACTTTGTATTGCTTGTGATGTTGGCTTGATTATGTCCTCTTCTGAAAGTCGCTTTGGTTATAAAGCGTCTGCCAAATGCAATGTAATGTAATGTAATGTAATGTAAAGTATCAAGAGCCACAGTATCCAAGTTAATGTCTGCATACCACCAAGAAGAATGAACCACATCCAACAGGATTAACTGTGAATGCAAGAGGAACTAAATGACACTAAAATGACAGGTGTCTCAGTTATTTTGTCCACCCCCTATATTCATGCCTTTTTCTAGACAACCTTTATACTCACGTCTGTAAGGAGATAGGACAATTTAACTGAAAAAATAGGTCATCTTTATTGGTAATTATGGCCTTACAGTATTGAGAAAAATGTGTGAAAGTCTGCCATTCTGAAAAACAGAGAACATTTTGAATTTTGGAGCACATTTGAGATGGCAACCAGCTGTTGAATCTTTTTCAATAGGCCTTCTGGTCTGTAATCCACTGTGAAAACCCTGACATAGGCCTAATTTTCTCAGCCATAGACTCTGTATGTGCATTTCAATCATTATTTTCAGCACTTTCCTTTGGATATTGCAAGGTGGCCAACTTTATTTTCATTTCTTTTAGTTTAGTCAACCTTTGTAAACATGTATGTAAGGAAATAGGACAGAATAGTGCTGAAAGTAGTTAATCGTTCATGAATATCACCTTATAGTACAATGTAATAATGCATGAAAACAAGTCATTTTGGAAAATGGCGGCCATATTGAATTCTGAGCAAAAATTGACGTGGCCCCATGTTTTAATTTCTTCCAATAGGGCTTCTGGTCAGTAATCCACAGAGAGAAGTGCGGTAGGACGAAAGGTCTAATTTTACCAGCTGATGGCCTGTCTAACTGTAATGGTAGGACCTGCTCTTCTGTCAGTCTGGTACAGGATTGCTGGTATGGATCCTGTAAGCAGGAAACCACAAAGCAGTGGAACTGACGAAGACAATAAAGATGTTATGAAAAAGCAGAATTTGAAACAGTTCAACAGATGCAGCTGCGATCTGAAAAACCACAAGAAGGGACTAACTTGATTTGACCTAAAGGGCCCCCTGAGTCTCTGGAAAAGGTGATGGAGTTAAGTGAGTGCAAATGACAGAATAAAGGCATAAGATATCTCAAGAGCAACATAGACACCCACTCCTCTACGACACAACAAGAATAAGCATATGCTGCTCATTGAAACTGGGGTGCCTATTGACAAATTTGATCTTTTCATTAAAGTTTTCTAAGTAATAAAGTAATATTTTCTAGTATGGCCTAAGTAAAGTCATTCTTGCAGCTTAAAAAAATATATTTCTGGACATTCAAAATGGCGGACCATCCCCCTTTTCTTGTTTGAAAAGTGCCATTTTCCCAGACATAATGGATACTTAGATTTTGATGGTGGTGGTAAGTATTCATGAAAAAGGTAACATTAGTGAATGGGTACATGAATTCTGGAAATAGACTACAAATCTTACACCTTTTAATTATGTTATGTAAGGGATGGTGTGGAGCAATCAAGGGAAATGTTTGTCATTGGTTAAGTGACTGATGTTTGTTAATTGAAGGATGTATACCCAACCCATTGTTGCGGGTGGGCAGCTGTAGTAAGCAGCTGTTCTTGAGCTGGCTTGAAATCCAAATTTTCTGCTGAATCAGAGTAGAGCATTGAGCTCACTATTGCCATTAAATATTTGTGTTTTCAGTGTTTTACTTTGCCAGTAAGTGTGTCAGCTTATGTTCAGTTGCCCTCATGCAAGTTTATCTTTATATTTGGGGAAATTAAATCGCTACATATTTTTGATACATCTTGGAGGTCTGAAGCAACTTCATCCTTCAACCTCTGAACCCCAACCGTTTAAGCCATCCTTGACGAGTGAGACCAATGCGCTCTATCACAACGTTGTCGTTTCCGAGATGTGAATAGCTTCAAATAATTCAACACAACTTGGTCATTGTTTGTGCCCATTGTGTTTCACAGCTTTTGGCTAAGGACATTTTCTGCACTGTGATGAATTGATATCAACATTCTCATAGTTTTGTTGTGCTTATCATCCCCACTTCAGAAATACAGCCAACTTATCATATTTACAGTTTAAACTCACTTGCAAACAACTGTTCAGAGGCCAAAACGGAACTGCTATGACATTCACTTCCAAGCTTTCAAGCATGTTCCATTCATAATCGTTTGAGATGCTTGTCAAGATTTGAGCCTCGTCTTGCGAGTGTACGACTTCAAGGCTCAAACACTACCAAGGCAAGCACACTAGACTTTGAGGATCACTCACCATTTCCCAAGGTCAAGTGTTCTAGCCTTGGTAGTGCGTGAAACGCCTAGTGATTGGATACTCCCTGGAGTTCACCAAAGAGTATCCAATCACTGGGCGATTCAGGAACTACCAAGGCTAGAACACTTGACATTGGGAAATAATCACTGAATGTAGTGGTAAAATTACATTTACTTGAAGAAGCTGCTTGACAAACCTTATTTCAGGGGGAGGGACTGCCTCCTTGAAGTTGGGTGGGTTGTCCTTTGACCTGTCACTCCTCATGGACACACAGCTCTCTGTAGGAGACCCTGGTCTCTTCTCCATGGCACTAAGGAAAGCATGTTGATGTGTTCACAAATAAATATGCAGGTTAGTCACATCATCTGTCACTCACTACACATTCAGCTCTGTCAGCCGAAATTTTGATTACATTACATTACACTAAGCTGATACTTTTGTAAAAAGTAGCTTACAGTTACATTTACAGTTACAGTTAAAGTCCCTGGAGCAGTATGTGAAGTCAAGTCAAAGTTTATTTGTAATGCACTTTTAACACAACAGAAGCAGCTGACCAAAGTGCTAACAGGAAGGCCTAAATAAAAAAGACTTGAAACAGCATGAAGCAACACAGACAAAAGACTTGGAGACACCCATAAAACATTTATATTTTCTATTGAGAAAATAAAGCTAAAAGAAATGTTGGAAAAAATCCATCCACCCATTCAGAAGTTATGGGCCAAACAATTCAGCCATCTTGAAAGTGTTGTAGCTCTGCATTTTGGGGATATACTAAATGACTGACATACATGCTATTTTAAGCTGGCTAAGGAACACTGCGTATGATATAATTTAGAAAATCAACATGGGTCTTAGTGGGATTTGAACACACAACCTCCATATCTCTAATCCAGCACATTTGCCGTTGATACTAAATGACATACGTGGTATTTTAAGTTGGCTAAGGAACACTGCATATGATATAACTTTGAAAATCAACATGGGTCAGAGTGGGATTCGAACTCACAAACTCCATATCTGTAATCCAGCACTTTTGCCATTGATACTAAATGACATACATGGTATTTGAAGTTGGCTAAGGAACACTGCATATGACATAATTTTGAAAATCAACATGGGTCCGAGTGAGACTTGAACTCCCAACCTCCATATCTCTAATCCAGCAATATTACCATGGAGCCAAGCAACTGCCTGCCAAAAGCATTCCAGCTAGACAATATCAGATTGTACTGAAGAGCTGAACAATAGACTTCTAGAACTGTTGTGCAGCTGTTCGTTAAGAATAGAATGTTGAGAGAAAGTGACAGTTGAGATGGAACCCTTTATTGGCAGCAACTGTTGTGATTGTCTGTATAGCAGTTGGTATGGTGCTCTAAGGCAGACTGCAGAATCAATAATAGTTTCTAGGTCTTAAAAAAAGCTAAAAGGAATTGGCACATGTCCTGTGCACAGATTGAAGTCATGAATGTGATCTCTCTAACAGTCTTTGAATGAAGTTTATAGGTTAAACGGTTCAGTCACAAATGGACCTCTTGTGGGACATGCGCTGACCTCTTGTAAAAGGCACTTCAAGACTCAATGGGAAAAGCAATGGGGCCAGCCCTGTCGTTTTTACACACCTGCCATTTAAAAAGTAATGGGAGGTCGGACATAAAACTTTCACAGTTTGGGGACATCTCATAGAGCTCGCTAACAACGCATCAACTAATCTTCTAGGTGAAAGTGTTGATGTTTTATGACCGAAAAAGCCTCCTACACTCTGATCTGTAGAGTGGCGTAACCTTGGTTCATGAAGGCTCTACCATTGTTTTCAATGGGGACCCAAACTTGCACGAAATTGCTAAAAACGGGAAAACGACAAGAGACACGGACACGCTATAGCACAACAAACGGTCGTTTTAGTGTTTGAATGGTGTCTCTATCTAGAAAGGCCTAGGAGGAGATACATTATCTATTTTTACTGCCCTGCACAAGAGAAGCAACTAAACAGGACTTGCTCTACAAGTCCGCTTAATAATAATATTAAACAGTACTTAGAGATTACTAGAATCGGCCTTGCTGTGCAAGCCCGCTTAATAATAAACGGACTTGAAGATTACTAGAATCTGGCCTATTCTACTCTACCCTACTTCTACAAGGTGCTCTCTTTCTAGCAACAGGAACAAACTCACCAAAATCACACACAGCATCCAAAATTACACACACAGCATCCAAAACCCTACCTAACTGACCTCAGGCTTTGCACATTCAATAAGCAGAGATCACACTCACACTCTTCACCCACACTTCACACCGCTTCCATCCACCCACAGTTGTACATGAGTTTACATGTATTTGTTTAATATCTAAATGTTCAATCGTGATGATATCACCATGCATGCATTGTATACTGAATGTCTTCATGTTGGCTGTGACAAGTTGTGATGGTGGTGAAAACGAATTTCCCTTGGGGAGCAATAAAGGCGATCCATCAATCTGTAAGTGCAATGCTTCACAGTGTTCACAGGAGGGGTTGGCCTCCAGAAATTGTCATCCGATGTTAAATGTTTTGCCCTGTGACACCTCTATGGGAAAAAAACAACGATTGTCGATTGTTTGATTCGTTGGAATATACTCAGATGTAGGCCCAATAACTACGATATTGTTCGATGAATATTTTGTTCTGAAATGCTCATGACGGTCATAGGACAATTATATGTACACGCTGCAGACACCCCAAGTCCCACTAAATCAGCAACATCTCATTTGTTCCTAAAGAAACAACATATACACGTATCCTAATATTGGCCTGACCAAACTCACCAAGGCAGGCTAATATCTTAACACAATTTTACATCTTAAATTTGTGTCAGGACACTTGCTCAGATTAAGGCATCTGCGGAAAGAGATATATAGTAGGCCTATTGACTTGATTAAGCCTTCAGGAGCCAAATTTGATACGGGCCACCATAATATGTTTTGTTTTTTGGTCTTTTTGACTTTATTTATTATATTACAGTAGGAGAGAGACAGGAAATGAGTGGTGAGAGAGAGATGGGGACGCCTTGACGCGATCCCCACACATCTGCTAAAAAACATACTTGGTTGCTTAGCAGCACCTTTACTGCAAATTGTTAACACCTCTATGCTTACAGGCATTTTTCCAAGCTCATTCAAAACAGCCATGGTAAAGCCACTCCTAAAAAAGACAAATTTAGATCAGAATTCTTTAAACAACTACAGACCTATATCAAACCTCCCCTTTATAAGCAAGGTACTAGAAAAAGTTGTATTTAAACAGCTTAATTAACATCTGGCTGGGAATGATATCTTGGAAAAATTCCAATCAGGCTTTAGAGCCAACCATAGCACCGAAACAGCACTAACCAAAATAATAAGTGATCTTAGGCTCAGCACTGCCGCAAACAAAGTTTCAGCACTTATCCTCCTCGACCTCAGTGCCGCCTTTGACACGATAGACCACAACATACTAATTGACCGCCTTGAATCTTGGGTAGGCTTGTCCGGTCACGTCTTAGAGTGGTTCAAAACATATATTACAGGAAGGCAGTTTTTTGTCACCATCGGAGAACACGTCTCCAACAAGTATGATGTGCCTTTTGGAGTTGCTCAGGGTAGTTGCTTGGGCCCTCTCCTCTTCTCTCTCTATATGTTGCCCCTGGGCTCCATCATCAGAGAGCACAATGTTGATTTTCATAGCTATGCCGATGACACTCAACTATATATCTCTGTCGAGCCTAGCCAAACCACTGCCATTCATGCCTTGACTAAATGCATGTCTGCCATCACAGATTGGATGAACAGTAACTTCCTAAAATTAAATGAGGATAAAACTGAAGTGTTGCTCATTGGGCCTAAGGAAAAACGTGCAAAACTCCACTCAAGCCTAGGTGACCTAAGCATGCACATTAAAGATAAGGTTACTAGCTTTGAGCCTCACATCAACAAGATAACAAAATCTGCTTTTTTCCATCTTAGAAATGTCAACAAAGTGCGCGGCTTGGCCCCCCGACAAGACGCTGAGAAACTTATTCATGCCTTTGTCACCAGTAGGATAGACTACTGCAATGCTCTCTTCTCTGGTCTCCCAAAAAAATTAATTGACAAATTGCAACTCATTCAAAATTCTGTGGCAAGAATCCTAACAAGAACCAGAATGAGAGAGCACATCTCTCCTGTCTTGGCAGACCTGCACTGGTTACCTGTCTCACACAGAATCGACTTTAAGATTCTGCTCACAGTATTTAAAGCATTAAATGGACTTGCCCCTAGTTATATCTCAGACATGCTCTCTTTTTATGCCCCTGCTCGAGCTCTCAGGTCCACTGATGCCAAGCTGCTAAGGACCCCCACCCCCCCGCAGAAGAAGATCGGCGACGCCGCATTTGCCTGCTATGTGCCCAAGAGATGGAACGCCCTCCCCATCGAGATCCGATCAGCCACCTCCGTCGACTCCTTCAAGAAGCAGCTGAAGACCCACCTCTTCATCCTTGCCAACTCCTAGCTGCCAAGGCGTCATAGTGTCCCAGCTGCCGCAGCGCCCTTACTGTCCCCTAGGTGGCCGCTGGTCTCTGCCTGAGGTTTCTTCCTGACTATAGGGGGTCTTTTTTTCTCAGACTTCACTGAGCTTTTTTTCCCCCTTACAAACTATGAATCAAGCGAAAGGGAGTTTTTCCTCACCCCTGATGCCACCAGGGGCCGCACCTGAGCGCCCAATCTCTGTGTGACTATCTATGACTTATGATAGGCCCAGCCACTATGGACCTTACACATCTAAGAATCCTGGTCCTATCCTACGTTGACCTTATGACTCTACATTCTCTGTCTATCTCTTCTTCCTCTGCCTTCCTGCTTTTTCTGCCTCTCCTCTATACCTCTCCTTTTAAATCTATCTCTAACAATGTTTTTTTTTCCATTTGTTAAGCACTTTGAGTTACATGCCTTGTATGACACAGTGCTATACAAATACAATTATTATTATTTATTATTATTATTAAGGGCCCCGGCGCAGCAGCCCAGTGCCCCACCATTAGAGCCACAGGAGGCCCGGACGGACACCCGTCAACCCAAGTTTTTATTTCCCCTTGATATATTCTTGTCTTTTAAATCTCATCTGGGCCCTATTGACTTACTGATTTATTTATTTATTTATTGTTTTAACCCACCTTCTTTTTTTTAACCCTCTTATTTATTGACACTCTTGTGTGATTTTCATTCATTTATATAGGTCTATTTGTTCTTATTGATACTGACTTCAGTACATTTTTCAGTCTTGTCGTATCCACTAAAACTTGTGTTTTTTGTGTGTTTTATGGATGTCTTTTGTCAATTGCTGCTTTATGTTGTTTCAAGTCTTTTTTTTTAACTTAGGCCCTTCTGTTAGCACTTTGGTCAGCTGTTTTTGTTGTGTTAAAAGTGCATTACAAATAAACTTTGACTTGACTTGACTTGAATGTTTTAAAAGAGAAATTGTAATTGTAGCACAGAGGCTTGGGCGATTTCTGTCCACAGAAAATGGAAGAAGCCAAGAGAATTGTTTGTCAGTTATTGAACTGTTAAAATAATTATAAACTTTGCTAACGTATTATCATTAATTTAACATGTGCTTAAGCGTACTAGATCATGTGTTATTTTGCAACTTGCTGAGTCTGACGAAGTGATTTTTCAGTCTTGTGATACTTACTTCTCCTTTTTGTCTGACTGACCAGAGAGAAGTGAAATTCTTTTTGTCTCCTAATAAAAGCTAACGGGGCCTTGCAGCCAGGGAGTAACACAACTTACACAAGGGTGACACAAAATGCTGTGTTGTTAGACATTATGTATTTAAATGTTCTGATTCAGAACAGTTGAATTCTTTACATGGATACACCGTTGATACATTTTGTAAAATGTACTCTAGCAATTAGTAGGATAATCTTAAACAAAAAACATTAAGCAAGCTCTTCTCTCTCTTTGAACAATAGTTAAAATGAAACGTTTCCGGAAGTATTTGTTAAGAAAATCACTGCCCTTATTGTTTGATTTATCTAAAATACTCAAATGTACAGATCATGATACTTCTTTGTCAACCATTGACCTTTACAATGAACATATAAACGACTAAGCATGCAAACTGTGCATAAATAAAATAAGTATCTGCATCATTATTCTCTGAGAAACAACTTTAAAAACCGAATCACACTTACCAAGTAGAGCTATATACATCAAATTCAGATGATGTTCTATTATATAAACCCTTTCTCCTCACTGCATTGCTTCCACCGTCGATGAAAGCCTCTTACTTTTGGTTTTTATCCTTCCTGATTTGAGCTTCGAGTTACTGTGATGATGCAATTTTTGTTTGGGGCGTGTACTAATGTGTATGGATGTACGTCACCACATTATTCTCTGAGTAACAACTTTGGAAATGGTATCAGACTTAGCAATTAGAGCTATCTCAAATTCAGATGTGGACTGTGTAAACCCTTGCAGCTCACTGAATTGCTTCCACCGTTGATGAAAGCCTCTTACTTTCCACTATATCAAATTCATTCCTCTGACTGGAAATGTTATCTTGTTAGCATTTTAAGATTGGGGGGGGGGGTGGGGGGGGTGGGGTGGGTGGGGTATTTATGTCCAGTCATAAGTGCAGTGGATCCTTGTCTGCCCACATTGCAATGTAGCCTGTCATATTTATTCTAAAGCTGGTAACAACCTAAAAATACAAGGTTTGTGATACAAAATGTCATGTTTGGGTACATTATGCAATGTGTTTTAGGTTTTGACTGTAAAGCACAACCATTTTGAAAAGTCTAAATGCCTGAAAATTTAACTGAAGTTGTGCATGATATTCTTGATCATAAACATTGAGAAATGTCATGAAATATTGTGGCAGTGGTGATTGTATGCAATTGCGCAAAACATTGAAAAAGTGATTTTTTTTTTGGCTGATGTATGGAACATGTAGACATGGTACTGCAAAGAGTGTGGAACTTGGTGGCAAAACTGTAAATGTATCTCATGCGAGTTGGCAAAGACAAATAGCACCACATGGCCACTAGGTGGCAGACAGACCCTAAAGGCAGAGAGTGTTTATGGGTAGTACGAGAGAGGAATCTCGCAACTTTTTCCGGGTGGTACTGTCCACTAAGTGGCGCCATCCAGACAGCGCAGAGGAGCGCCAAGGAGCGCAGAGGCTGTTAAAATGAATGGGGTCCCATGGAGCTCAACCACGATGCTGCCATTGCTTTGGGAGAGAATTGGTATCATCGTTTCATCTTATTTTTCCAAAAGGCAGGATAGATTATCCTTTCAAACAGCACTTAGTTTGAATGTTTAAACTCGCTGGATCTTTGTAAAATACGTCTTTATTGTCAATATGACGTCACGAGTGGCTTCACACACTGCGTTTGGATTGGTCGGCCGGCTGCTTTGCTGTGATCACGACGGCCGTAAAGCAATTTTGTTAGCAAGATGCTAGTGGAGCCTGACTCATAAATGCCAAAGCTGTAGGAAATCAGAAGGGCATAACTCCCAGGTTATTGTACATTTCATTGAAATCCACATTGGTTTCTCAGAACTTACAGTAATATTGTCAAGTTTCAGCCGACAGTGAGCACAATTGTCAGTTATTAGCGCCAGCCTTATGAGCTCTGCTGTCTCGACAGCGCTCCCTAGGTGAACTGCAGGCACAGGTTGGAGGGCGAGATTCAACACTGTATGTAAACCCACTGTGCTATAGGCCTCTGAGGTGAGGACAAGGCCATACATAAACAGAGTACACAGTACACACAGTGAGCTAATAGACATAGTGTACACAAATAGATGCATACAGTACACACAGTGAGCTAATAGACATAGTGTACACAAATAGATGCATACAGTACACACAGTGGACCCGATTGACATGTTTACTCAAATAGATGCATACAGTACACACAGTGGGCCTGATTGGCATGTTGTACACAAATAGATGCATACAGTACACATAGTGGGACCGATTTACATAATGTAAACAAATACAGGCATACAGTACACGTCTACGTAATCAGACAGATGTTTGCGAGGTTAGTGAAGGCAAAGATGTGACATCTCCATTTAGTAGTACACGTATGTATGAACACAGCTCCACAATTACACTCAGTCGTTTTACTTGCCATGGCCTTGTTGTCAATATAGGCCTAAACTATGTGTAGGAAAAAAAGATCCACTTGCAATTCATCCATCAGTTGTCAAACATTGTAATGTAGCTGTACCTGATACTTAGACGCTGCACTGGCTCTTTATGACATGTTGAGATGTGAGGGAGGGCAATAGAGAAGTAACCTGAAGCTCACTGGACTCAACACAACACAAACTAGTGTTCATGACATGTCATGGCATTTTGAACAGGCCTAGATGGGTCTTCAATGCACTTTTGAATTTGGAAACATTTGACTCCTGGGTGCATTTGACATGGACGAGAGTTCCATATAAGGTACAGTAGACCCAGTTTCAATAGGCCTAGTGTTGTGCAGTTTGTGATGGAAAATATATTTTTTAACGGCTCCTAATCGTGAATAATGGGAACAGAATCACATCTGGGGAGCCAGATCCTTTCCTTTTTTCCTGTTTGTTTTCAGCATGTGATTTTCATGTGATACTTCACATCTCTACCTTAGACAGTTAGAAGGAAGAGGATGGTCAGTTGTTGTTTGGACTAAACGAGCGAAATGTGGCGTTTTAGATGCTGTCTCCTTTTGACAGGACAATATGGGATGAGGGCAAGAAGTGAGTAGGAGAGATAGATGAGGAAGGATTGGGAAATGAACTCCGGTCAGAATCAAACCCGGATCTCTGGCATAATAGTCAATGCCTCAACAATTTGAGCTGGTTACACCCAGGGCCAAATGTTATATTTTTAAACAAAATACTGTATATTTAAAAGAGCCACTAGTGGCTGCTGCCTTCAATTCATCAGCTCTATAAGAGGAGGCAAATCAGTTTTAAGTCAGCTGAAGTGTTTGTAATAAACAAAGAGGCTAACATAGATAGGGTTCTTTCCAATATCCCAACTCCCGTCCTCACCTAGTGCTCGTGAGCTTAATTCAATATCTCGCAAAAGCGCAATTGAAATACACATACATACACTGTGTGTGTTCATACAGGGGTTGGACAAAATAACGGAAACACCTGTCATTTTAGTGTGGGAAGTTTCATAGCTGAAGTCGACCAACCCGTTGGCCAATCTTCATTAATTGCACATTGCACCAGTAAGGTTAAGTGTGTAAGTTAAATTAGTGGGGTAAGAGCAGTCTTGCTCAAACTTTTGCAATGCACACAACATTACGGGTGACATATCAGAGTTCAAAAAGGAGAAATTATTGGTGCACGTGTAACTGTTGCATCTTTGACCGAGACAGCAAGTCTTTGTGATTTATTAGGAGCCACGGTATCCAAGGTAATGTCTGCATACCGTCAGGAAGGATGAACCACATCCAACAGGATTAACTTTGTATGCAAAAAGAAGCTGTCTGAATTCTCTGAAAGGGATGTTTGGGTGCTAACCCGGGCTGTATCCAAAAAACAAAAAGCTGGGTAACAGTTTTAGAAAGGCTCTGAGCTTTGGTAATCCCTAGAAATAGGACAAAGTCCCTCCCATTGACTTTTATTCTGATTTTCAGCCTGGGACATTTGTCACAGAAAAGCTTGATCCTGAAAATCGCGAGCTTGCCTTTTTCGGACCCAAAAATGAATGGGAGTCAATGGGGGCTCTGGAGTCTCGGTGGCAGGGCATGTTTTGACACCTTTCCTGTGTACCCCTCAGGGGTCCGTTTCTCAAAAGTGTCTTTGCTTTCGTCGTTAGCGAAGTCCTTTGTACGAGCGACTCAACTCTGTCAACCATTAAATCCACCAAGGGAATGGTAAGACGGTCTTAAGACGGTTAGCAACAACAATAATCGAGAAACGGACCCCTGCCAAGTAGACTAAAATGTTGTAGTAAACAATGCAAATGTGAACAGTGTGCGTGAGTTTTCTTTTCTTTAACGTTGGTGACCCAGGGGTTTCACTCCGATGCACCTGACCAAAGGAGGTGTTCTACAGTAGAATTCTACACTATCCAAACCACTCTGCCCATTCAAGTCAACGGGGGTGGCAGGGAACCTGGTGGCAGTGCACGTTTTGACACGTTTTCAGTGGATATCAAGTGGCTCCTTTGAGTTTCCCAAAGACCTGACCCAAGTTTTATGTTGTGTTTCCTCAGGAGAATTGCTTTCACAGTGGGTTACATTATTTATTTAGATTCACATTCAGTTTCTCCATTTTTATAGTCTAAGTATCGTAGTATTTTATCCTAAGTATTCTTGTGACAATACATTAGATTGCTCTCATGACTATTGACATACCCCAGAGTCTTAGCTTTCTAACAAGACCATGCATGTTAGTTTACGACAAACCGAGGAAGAGCTGTAAATCCTGGAGCTGATGCAGTGCAACAGATGCCAAAAAAATGTATACAATTGTACTGACTGTTATGTGGTTAATTAAAGAATGGGCATATGAGATTACAATACTTTAATTGCCAAATTTTGCTGGTACAACATAAATGGTAAGATATACAGCTGCAATTACAAAAAACGTCAAGTGAAACACAGGCAGGAACATTGTGGGCATGTGAAGGGAGCAATATAGTGTACATTGTTTCTGTCACTCACAATCAGCGGCAGCACTACAGCAACAAATGTCTTGTGGGTGCCAGTGATACCAACAACTCCCACAAAATAAGAACTTAAAGCAAAAAAAAAAAAACAACTTCACATTAACAATGAATATTCATGCTCACTCAGTGTAAATGTAGGTGCCAAAGCAGATGTACCATGTTATGTTTACAGATGCCAATTTGCAAAAACTGCACAAAAAGGTGCTTGCCTAGGGCACCAAACTGACTAGAACCGGTCCTGCACACAACGATCATAGTCTTTAATATATACATTTAATTCAGCACAAATATCACATATTCAGTTCATCCATGTACAGTAACACAGATGCTTTGGATTTAATCAATGCCAACAGGAAATTAGAGCACAAAAAACATTCCTTTAAAATAATACTACTGTAATATCCATTATAGAGAGAAAAGCCAGTCTCCAGGTTCTCCATGTGTCTATTAACAATATTTACAGTATTTGCATGCAGTATTCAGTTAAATGAATAGCGTTCACAAACATCTAACAACTAAAATGGATTGGTCACAGAGAAAAATAATGTCCAGTAGCTAAGTACACGCACCAAAAAATTGAAAAGCATGATTACAGAATGACAATAATGACATACAAATGAGGCATCTGTAACATAAAACCAATCTTCTTTTATTACTTGAATAACTAAAATGTCCCCCTGTTTTCCTGAATAGCTAAACATATCTACAGCATGCCCTGAATCTAATTCTAAACTGGCTTCTGAAGACACGGTAGAAGTCATGAATGGAAACAACAAAAATAATTGTGGAAGGAAGAAATTGTGATGAAAAGTTTGATCATCAACCATGTGAGCTTTAAGACACTCTGCATGTAAAATCAGCTTGAGACCTGTCTGATCACACTCACAAATACCACTTTTCTCTGTGACATTCTCATCACACACACTGCACCCACACGGCTCAGTGAAGGCACTCTCACCCAGCTCACTCTGTGTAATGGATGCCAACTAGCATAGTTTGGTGGTATAACATTACTGAACCTCCCTCCCGAAGCCTCATACAGTAGCCGTAGCACTGAGGTATCAGCCTGGTCCTTCAGCTATGAGATATTGTGCTATCGGGAGCGTGTCTATGTTCCCACAGCCCATTGGTCCCACAGCCCATTGGTCCCACATCACTAAGATTTTAAACAATATTTTTAGGCCTATTGGTTCTCTTGGTTTATGTGGGAACATGGAGTTGTAGAGCATAGGGCTTATATTTGAATAAGTTTGTAAAACTGTGGGAACATGGAGCAGCAGGAATAAGCTGGGACCATTTGGGCTGTGGGACCAATGGGCCGTGGGACCAATGGGCTGTGGGAACATAGAGCTGACCCCGTGCTATCCCTCCCATGCCCGAACTGGAGCGTTGACTGGTACAGTGGGTTGTGGGCTCAAGCCCCATGAGGCAAACTTGCACAGTTACATCAGCACACATCCCCTCCCAGTCACTTCCAGCTACATAACCTGTCTCAGTTTTACACTTCACCTCTCTCTGGTCACACACTGCTACCACCCTCTGTTGCACTCTCTTCCACTTCTTGGTAACACATACTGACATTATTTCCTTTTCGTTTTTTGCTGACCCCTTGACATCTGGGGAGATTGGCAGGCACCCGCGCCCCTACCAGCACCCCTATGGGAAGTAGCATCACTGCCACCAGCAGTTGCATGAGAACCACCACGAGTATATAGTGCGCCATCAACATCACTACCAGTAGGGACAGTATCAGTACCACTACCAGCAGTGGGGGTAGTTTTATCACCACCGCCACCCATAACATGACTACCAACAGCAGTGTCGACATGAACTCCACCAGCAGCAGTGTCGACATTAACTCCACCACCAGCAGCAGTGTAGCGAGGACCATCAACATCACTACCAGCGTCGACATTAACTCCACCACCAGCAGCAGTGTAGCGAGGACCATCAACATCACTACCAGTGTCGACATGAACTCCACCACCAGCAGCAGGGTAGCGAGGACCATCAACATCACTACCAGTGTCGACATGAACTCCACCAGCAGCAGCAGCAGGCTGCTGGGTAACTTCACCACCCTCAGAGTGCACAGGACCGTCTACATTACTACCAGCAGTGTGCATACTACCACTTTTAGCCTCTTCATCCCTTGGTGTGCTGTGCTGTGCTTGGGGGTCAGACTTCCCACCTCTGCTGAAGAAACTTTTTTTCGGTGCATCATATCTGTAAGAGAAGAAAACATAGGACCATGTGGATGTTAACCATCATGTGCTCTTTCACGTGAGAGAGAGAGAGAGAGAGAGAGAGAGAGAGAGAGAGAGAGAGAGAGAGAGAGAGAGAGAGAGAGAGAGAGAGAGAGATATTCAGATAGGATTTCCACACACTGTTTTTTCTATTATGGGAAAATGTCTCTACTCACTCTATTTTTGTTTTTCCCATCAGATTAGAGATATGATTCACTCCTGAGTCTCCTAAATTGTTTCCCCTCAGATCCAGATATTCCAAATGTAATGGGTTTGATGTCAGAGCTGTTGTCAGGGCAACACAGCCCTTATCTTTTATACTGCATGTGTTCAGCCTGTGGGGAGCAAAACACACATTGAATAAATATTACAGTCCAATTAACAGTCTAATGACATTCCTTTGTTTCCTATAGGATAATGTTGACACAAGATGCAGCTATGCTAACGTCATAGCTGCACCTAAGGTACTATACATGCAGGTTTCTTAAGAAAATTTAAAAATCAATTGTTTTGTTCAATATATAAATACCTACCTCACTGTCTGTAGTTTGCATGCTTCCTTCTTGAGTAGATGAGAAATCTGCTCTGCTCCCAAGTCTCCTAGATCATTATTACTCAGGTCCAGTTTTATCAGGTGTGAAGGGTTTGTAGTCAGAGCCTGGACTAAAGATGCACAGCCATCTTTCTTTATATGGTTGTCATTTAGCCTGTAAAGAGAGGAAGACAAATGAGGTTACAGTTAAAGTGCTCAATTAGCTCTGTAGCACAGGCATACTGTACATCTGCTCACATTCATCCATTCACACTACAAACATTATTTGTCATACAATTTCAGGAAAATTACCATTAAAATGTTGGTTTGGAAATGTTCAAATTTGAGAGTTCAGGGAATGAACTGAAAAGTTCCTATGTACTTTACGTTTAACATAGAGTAGCAATTTCCCTCTAAGGAAGTAATGGCACATTTACCACATAGAAAACATGATGAGCCAGCATCTTCAATGAAATGGTGTTAATCTAATTTACCACCACACTTAACTACCTGTCACAAACACACCAAGCATGAGTTTGTATTCTTCCATTCGTATTGGAAATGAGCACATTACACATTGAACATTGATTAGTTGCACAAGTGTCATACATTAGTTTCATGGATATCACCCAACATCACAAGACCCAATATCTTTGGGAGTGCTCTAAATGCTCAAGGCTACCACAGCGTGTATTTTTTTTGCTGATTAGTGTACATTCATGAAGCGAGATAAATTGACACAAAATGCAGCTATCCTATTATCATAGCTGCACCTATGGTACTATACATGCAGAGTTCTTAAGAAAAAAAAAAGCTATTGTTTGTCCAATATATAAATACCTACATCACTGTCTGTAGTTTGCATGCTTCCTTCTTCAGTAGATTAGAAATCTGCTCTACTCCCGAGTCTCCTAGATCATTATTACTCAGGTCCAGTTTTATCAGGTGTGAAGGGTTTTTTATAAGAGCCTCGACTAAAGATGCACAGCCATCTTTCTTTATATGGTTGTTATTGAGCCTGTAAAGAGAGGAAGGCAAATTAGGTGGTTACAGTTGAAGTGCTCTGTAGCACAGGCATACTGTACATCTGCACACATGCATCAATTCAAACTACAAACATTGTTTGTCATACAATTTCAGGAAAATTACCATTACAATGTTGGTTTGAAAATTTTCAAATTTGAGAGTTCATGGAATGAACTGAAAAGTTCCTATGTAGTTTACATTTAACATAAAGTCGCAATTTCCCTTTAAGGAAGAAATGGCACATTTACCACATAGAAAACATGATGAGACAACGTCTTCAATGAAATGGCGTTATTCTAATTTACCAGTTGACCTTATTTACCTTTCACAAACACACCAAGCACGGATTTATATTTTTCCATTCATATTGGAAATGAGCACATTACACATTGAACATTGATTAGTTGCACAAGGCGCAATGTGGGTTGTCTGACAGTCTGCTCTGAGCAAATCAAGAGGAAAACATATTCAACAAAGCAGAACAATGGAAAAGAAAGCATTTGTCCAGACAATGACGATTACAACATTAAGAGGACTAAGGCAGACTTTTCAAACTTATAGGAAAATAAGTTGTTTGAACTGGAGCAATCCTGAAGATATTCGACTTGGTGATACTGGGTGATATCCATACGCCATATGCAAGTGTAGTTTTTAATTCATTAATTATGATACAGTTGCACTAATAATGTGTAGTGAATGGTTTTGGCTTGACACGTACGTGCCGTGAATTCTTGTGATTGTCCTGAAGGCCAATACTTACAGTAGGACATCAATGAGCCACAACACAAAATTTCCATTTAAGAAATTATGAAAAGTTCATCATCATGAGATCATAGAAGCATGCACACATGAAGTCGTAGAAGGGATTTCCTCTTGAAGTTTCACCCTTGCTTTTCCTTTCACTAATGGTTGTTAAACACAGACACCCCCCACCCCACAGATTTACTTCTTTAAATCTACTACAGTGTTGCCGTTTCTTAAGTAAATGCAGGCACTAAATGTGTTATTTTCAGTGTATCAATGTGTCAATTATGATGCAGTGTAGTAAACGTTTTTGGTAACACTTTATTTTAGGGATACATCTATTAGCACTAATACATACAATATTAATGTCTGTGTAAGTAATGTGTAAGGCGTGTACTAAGCAAAATCAGACAGTTGTTAGACATTTATTCGCAAATGTCTTGTTCATGCCCAATTAGGGATTTGCAGAATACAATGTTGCAGAATACAATGTGTATAAGCTACCGACACACTGTGTGAACGAACCCTGAACAGTGTGAAAACAGATGTGGAAAAAGGGTCCCTATTCTAAAGTGAAGGATTGCTCAGCCCTGATGGCTTAGGGCCCTCACACTACCGAGGTCCCCCTCATTGCCTAGGGCCCTCATACCAACTAGGCCCTCACTACCTAGACGGCCCCCGCCAATCCCCGATCAACAAAGTGTAAGTAAGATGTCAATATTCTAATCAGAGCAGTTCTCTATTATTCTCTCGTTCACATTAAAGCAAGTGGGGTAATAGGAGCCTTTATATTGCAAGGATCGAACGTACACTTGTCAATGACGATGGGTTGGTGAGATGTAATTTTTTTCATGTACCACTGAGTTTTAATTGTAAAAAAACCCAAATAAATGCAGAACATTAGAATAATAGTTTTGAAGTGAAACTAGACTATTATTGTGTGATAATTAATGTAATGTTTGAGAACATTAGCTCCAAGAAGTGCAATGCATGATGGGTACGCAATCTAGGCCAACAGACAACCTACCCGGCTCTGAGTCTACCTACGTCCTTAGCTCCTCCCCTCACTCGTGCAATTTAGTTGTTATCCAAACAATTTGCCATGTACGTAACAACAGAAATATTATCATTGCTGCATTGGCCATGCATTGCATTTCTGACAAAGGGCGTACCCATCATGCACTGCACTTCTTGGAGCTAAGTTTAGTTTAGTTTAGTTTAGTTTAGTTTATTTGATAGGGACAGATACATAACATGTAGGTTGCATAACAACCAAAACAGCAAGCATCATAGCATTTATAGCCAAAAGCTAATTTCCAATGCTCGTCCCTAGAAGGGCTTTTAAAACAATACAATAGCAGCAATAACAAAATAAAACAGTATTATCATAAGAACAGCCTATACACTCATTCAGTCCAATCATTCATTTTTGAAACTTTCAATCATACTTAAAATTGGTGTATAATCTTCCATCCATCTCATGCATTCACTAAACATCAGTCACATTTCCTACCAATCCTACATCTGTCCTGTACTTACTGTTATGTATTTTTACACATTGTCACCCACACAATACATACACACACACACACACACACACACACACACACACACACACACACACACACACACACACACACACACACACACACACACACACACACACACACACACACACACACACACACACACAAAATCACCCCCCCTCCCCCCCACTCACACATAACATATCAATTGCCCCCCCCCCTCACTCTCACACACACATGCACGCACCAATTCCCCCCCTCCCCCCCAAGAATCTGCAATCTCTACCCAATAAGCACACTCACACATGACTACATACCTGGTTGCTTTTTAGGAACTCCTTCAGCTGAGTTTTAAACTGCTCATGATTGTGAATAGCCTTGATATCAGATGGCAAGCTATTCCATTGATTAGTTCCTTTAATCAGGAATGAAGACTGGCCAAGGACCGTTTTGCGGTGTGGTACCCTGCAGTTGCCCAATACAGCGTTCCTGGTGGACCTCCCAGCAACCTGTATAGGTTGGATGTTATCACAAAGCAACTGAGGGGCTTTACCATGCAGACACTTATGAACTAGGATGACATTAGATAAGGCTATGTAGTTATGAAAGCTTAGCATGTTCAGGTCCCGCTGGACGTTACAGTGATGTGTTCTTATGGACCGCTTACCTAGGATTTTTAATGCTCGATTGTAGAGTCTCTCCAGAGGTTTAACTGCTGTGAGACTTGCCTGTGACCATGCTGTAGTACAATATCCTATGTGGGAGAGTTTCTCAAACATTCACTTATTTATCACAAAGGGATAGCTTCATTTCGCTTCCAAACTATTACTCATCGTTATATTCTGCATTTATTGTAGAATTAAAACTAATTGGTGTATGAAAAAATGACATCTCACCACCCCACCGTCATTGAGAAGTTTACGTCCAATCCTTGCTATATAATGCTTCCTGTTACTCATTAAAACATTGAGTAGGAGAAATTAGAATTATATTTCAACATTAGCTGATGCAGATTAGGATAAGTTTTTACACTTTGCTTCCCAAGGGGGGCTGGGTAGAGTGGGGGCCCTAGGTAGTGTGGGGGCCCTAAGCCATGTGGGCTGAGCAATGCCTCACTTTAGAATAGGGACCCTTATTCCACATCTGTTTTCACACTGTTCAGGGTTTGTTCACACAGTGTACCAGGAGCTTATACACATTGTATTCTGGCCCTTACTGCTTACTCATAAATAGAAATCTAGGCCTACTAGGTCCTTACTAAGGTTGTATTGGTAATAAATCCCTTATTGTGCATGAACAAGACATTTGCGAATAAATGTCTAACAACTGTCTGATTTTGCTTAGTACATGCCTTACAAGTTACTTACACAGGCATTAATATTGTATGTATTAGTGCTAATAGATGTATCCCTAAAATAAAGTGTTACCACGTTTTTCATTTGAAATATCCAGATATGGGGATTTTTTTTTGTTGCAAGTTTCCTGAAGGCCAGTTCTCATAGGGCCGAGTACCAATCAGAAGTTTTCGGTTTCAGTTCCGGTTCCAGAACCTTTGTTTCGATGCTGGTTCCTGACGGTGCCATTTTCGGTTCCTATTTTATAAACACTCGGGATGATGAAAATAAAAAAATAAAAAACATAACCGACCACAGAGCCTCCCTCATTATCCGGTTCAAGTCTCCGTGAAGTTCAAACATGGTTTTAAATCGAGAACCATATGATCTACAATCTAAACCCAACCCTATCCATTTCGTGCTGCATGTCTTTGTCTCCGGTGAAAGATGTTCTCCCAGCGATGGGAAGCTACATGAGAAATCAGACTAATGTGCGATATCTGAATCTCTGCCTCACAGAACTGGTAGCTAAAACAAGAGTCAGTAATACTCTGTTCTATCCCATTCGCTCCCCTTCACGGCACAGGAGGGACACGGCAAGAAAAAACAAGTCAGGTGCATTGCAATAACAATTCGCCCGGCTACAATGTAATTCTAAAACAGCTGTAACTTTTCACATGGCTTTGTCCATTTACACTTATAGCAGCAGCGTTGGTCCATAAATTATGCCCACGGCTGTCAGTTACCCTGACGAGCCTGCCACACCCCCTCAGTCATTCCATGAGCTCAGAGCCGTATGGCTCTGAAACAGCTAGAGGGTCTTGCTTATCAAACTACCTACCTACTATCAAACGACTATCAAAACAACAAGGAGACATAGCCTACGCGCTTCTTTTAAAACATGTGCTGCGGGGGGGTTTTGGTCTCGCGCTCGGGCTATCAGTGTTACTGTCTGACCTGTCACTGCTGTCCTATCGACTGTAGGGATTTGGCCTGTTGAAAATTTTCAGATTTTTGGATTAAAATCAGGGAATATTGCCGTTTTTTGTAGCTTGAAGTTGACAGGTAGGCCTAGCCTATGCTGTTCTGGCAAAAGGTTATTTTAAACACTGGAAGCTTGTTACGCAAGCAGTGAAGCACTGGGTGCGCACCATTACAATTATACAGTACATTCCTTCCAAAAAAATGTCAGAATGTCCCAAAAATCAGTTCTTTGCACTGTCTGTAATTAGGTCTGTATCAAACGAAATACTGTTTGATGCAGATGATGAAGTGAGAGTCTGAAACGTGCAATTCAATTTTTGGGAGCATCAAGCAGATTTGAGAACCTTTACTTTACCTTTATCCAGATATGGGGACTTTTTTTTTTTTGCAAGTTTCCTGAAGGCCAGTTCTCATGACGTCATTGGTCCACGACAGGGCTGCTGTTCATTCGTTCAGCTTAGTAAGACTAATACAATATTTTGCCAAAATAACCCAAATGATTCAAAGCAAAATATTCATGACAAGCTAATATTGCTTAAGTGTCATACATTAGTTTCATGGATAGCACCCAACATCACAAGACCCAATATATTTGGGGGTGCTCTAAATGCTCTAGGCTACTTAATAATAAATAAACCCAGGTTTCCTGCAATTGGTGACTGATAACTCTGGTGCTGTAACAACTGAGCTGCAAGTGTGCTGTGTGCTGCTCCCACAACTGAGAGCAAGACAGCATGGTGGAGAGAGAGAGAGAGAGAGAGAGAGAGAGAGAGAGAGAGAGAGAGAGAGAGAGAGAGAGAGAGAGAGAGAGGGAAAGAGAGAGGGAGAGATAGCATCCTCTCTTGATGCAGAAATTAAAAAATGAGACGAACCCTAATTGACCTTATGGCCCTGCCGAGGCTCAAGTGGTAGGGCACTGCACTGCTATGCTGGCTACCTGGGTTTGATTCCAGCCTGTGTCAATTGCAGATCCTTTCCCATTGCTCTCTCTCATTTCCGGTACTGTCCTAATAAGCAAAAAGCCCCCAACAAATACTATCTAAAAAAAATTAGCGACCTCATGAAATCAAGTCAGGAGCAATTGGTCAGTCTGAGCAATTCAATTTGAGTGTGCTACGTTCTCAGAATGTGCTATTGGCTTGCACACAGCATGAGACTATCACTCCGGCGCATCCCTTGGTGAGTGTCTGTGGAGGTTCAAGGTTTGTTTAACAAAAAAAAAAATCAAGAACATAAAGGGACAGCCCATACAGAACAAAATGGTTCAGAACCAGTGGCGTAACTATAGCAGGTGCAGCAGGTGCAGTCGCACCAGGGCCCGCGAACGGGCCCTCCGAAATGGTTCGCGGGCGCCTCCTGTATATTCGTTGATTGCGAGTCAAGAATGGATACGCAATGCAACCATTGTATTCTCATTACTTGTCCAGGCACTATTTATAGACCATGGCACACTCCCACAAGACAGTGGGAATTTAGCAGCCATCAAATCAATTGCAAATGGGCCCTTTTAGTTACTATATTGCTACAGGTCATTACATGGGCAGTCAAATTATTCAGACAAATGTTTCAAATAGCAATAAAGGTAACACATGAACGCTATATTTGTGCATTTTATTTTTTACATTGCAGCCAGGAATTGTGGGATATATATTTTCATACACTATCATTGGCTGTATGTAAACAGGGAGCGCGAGTCGCCAGTGGTAACGTTCTGTTTGGAATTACCACATGATTGATTCCCTTACCAATTCAAATTAAGTGCATGCTGGTCAGTCGAACGTGGCCTTTTGTCCTCATCTCATCTAATGCCTATGTTGTAGTAGTATGCGTTGTTGGCTTTCTTGAAGGCGGAATATAGGCTAAAATGAGTTTAGTCACTTCATTCGCCAACAATAGAGATGACTACTGGCTAGCAAGAACATCCTATGGATATTAGACCTCCTTGGATATTATCTAATATTTCGAAGATGCTACGAAGAAGCTAAGAGCAGGTTTCCCTATAATAATGTCCGCCGTGACATTACCGGTATATTGATTTCATATCACTCATCTTCTTCAGGTATTCTCCAATTGTTGTCACATTTATAGTCCAGGGTCTGGCTAAACAAAAGAGGCACATTTTTAACGGTGTCCATTCTAGTTTGTAATCTGTGACAGCGGTATTGCTGTAGTTATTCCCAGCGTTATAACTTAGTTGTGTGTTCTCCAATTGACAACTAGCGTAAGCAATGGGTGTTAAATACTGGAAGAATCGCTCACAAGGTGATACAAGCATGAAACTAGGCACAAGTGTTCATTAGGACATGCTTATCAATGTCAGGGGTGGAGGCACTCAGAATTCCATGTTGCCTAGCAACGGTTGCTAGGTAAAGCACTTTCCCTAGCAACCAGTATCAATTATGCCATTTCTGATTGATTTTGTGGTATGAAGGCATCTGTGTCCTGAGACATTGTCCTAAAATCACTGTAGCAATGCTTCAAGAAGTTATATGGCACATATGTACCATAATGACCCCTTATGTCATTTTATCCACCCAAAATCATTGTCATTGTGCTATCTTTATATACATGTACCAAATACTGCCAACTGACCAGGCAAAAAAAAAAATCAGGAAGAAAGAATGCATACAGTATAGTACATGATACATACGTGCTGTGTTGAGAAGTGTCATCTGACAGTGATCCTCATGCTTACCCCAGTATTATTCATTATTATATCCAAAACTAAATGGACTAATATATTTAGGATGACTGTAAAATTCTTTCAACCTAAAGGGCCTAATTATATGTCAAGTTAAAGATAAGTTACATTCAAAACAACAGATATTATTTGGAATGCAAAGACATGTGTTTCTCTATATACTGGTCAGGTTAATAATATCACACCCCTATACTGAGTGTATATTGTATTTACAAAGTTAAAAGTACCAAACCTTTCATTTCTATATAACACTAGGCTATAATATTTCTACTATCGATTACTATCGACTATAGCTAGACAGAATTTAAACATTTTCAATTGGCAGAATTTCACTGCCAAAGGCATTGTTTTCTTACAGTCAGCTTTGTGTAGTCAGTGCATTTGAGATGCGCATAAACACATAGTCTTGACATCTGCTCTATCAAGAACACTTCAGCAACTCTGGACAATTTGCACTGGTTTTAGGCAAATTTGACCAAAGAACCTTCCACCATGCTGAGCCAGTCCATCCCCACTCAGCCAGAGAGGACAACTGCTGATACAACACTACATGCCTGCATAGCAATAGCCAACTGCCCTCTTGATATGCTGTGGCAGGATAGCCTTGGTGAGTGGGAGTCATTGGATCGCAACTGTTTAGAGAAGCCTTCTTGAGATAGAATCACAGAACTCACACCTTGACCATCTCTTAGGGAGGTGTGACATTAACAACTGTAGATATATATATATGAATCCTCACTATACCCTACCTCAAGACCTGAAGATGATACTTAAGCATTATGAATGTGTATTCCCTATATGTTTGTCTAGTAATTGATACAATAAAGATGTTTGTGTCACAAGTCTTATTTTCTCTCGCTGACCCATGGGCACCGGAGGAGGTGCGACAGGCAGCAATGCCCAGCAGGTATTAACAGCTACCTGTACAATCCTGATGAGGAGTGAAATGTTCCTTGAGCATTGTTCAAGAGTAACCCAGTCATAGATGAAGGTGTTTAAAGACCACACACATTCTTCCCAAAACCCTCACCATTTTGCCAGATTCACAAACATCAGCTATGGCAAAAGACTGAAATTGGTTTCCATAGTGTTCACAGTCTGAGTTCCACAGCTAATAGTCTGAATGTATTGTGAGTAAGTTTGCATGCATGATGAGATATGCTTATGCTATATGCTTATGCTATAATTACAGTAATATCAATGGTACACCACACTGACCGCTCAGCACCACATAGACTAGCCTAGTTTGAAATGAATATTCTTCCCCAAAGCTGTCACTAAAGTGAACTTACACTTACTGGAATGTATTCATCTACAGTATAAAGGACTGTGCACCTCGTAGGGAAGCTCAAATCTCAGTATACTTTGTATAATGACAATAAAGGCTTTCTGTTCTATTCTATTCTATTCCATTCTATTCTATTCTATTCTATTCTATTCTATTCTATTCTATTCTATTCTATTCTATTCTATTCTATTCTATTCTATTCTATTCTATTCTATTCTATTCTAATACCATTGCTCTCAATGCGACACCACACAGGATGCCCAGAACCAGAATATGAACTTGTTATATTTCCAAGTAGCAGAATTTCAATGGGCCCCAACCTGGCCACCACATGGTCAAAACTGTCCTGATGTAGAGGAACCAACTTGGATTGCTTTCCTTTCAGCTTTCCTCTCTTAAACTAGCTGTGCTGACTTGCTAACAGCATCTCCACTCCATGTTGCTTTTATCATCTACCGTTTCTCCTGTTAGCATAATATAAGTTAAGTTCTTCTGTTAGCTTGGCTATGTTACGAAGTGGACTCGAGTCGTCAGCTAGGGGAGGGGAGAAATACATCTAAATAAGTGGGCGATTCTGTGTGCGTGTGTAGAGCTCTATCTGTGTATGTTTTACTGGTGGGCTGTCACCAATGTGTTGTCATGGTTGTCTTGGATGTTGTGTTTCCATTCATGCACCGTCTCCATCTTTTCCCATGTTTATGGTAGCCGGGACCGTCTTCCATAACCAGCATTGCATATTGTGCCGTTATTTGATGATGCCAAAGGACGCAAAACTACTTTGCAATGGCACCTTGTGTATGTGGGGTAGTGGAAGGTTGAAATCATTATGAAGGCATATCCTGTTGATTGTGCTATCTATCTTTTAAGTCCTTAGTGTTATTTTTTATGAAGTTTAAAGTAAACTGGGGTGCTTAAGATCAGCAGGGTTGTCTCCCTTGTCTGTGTAGCCTGATGTCAGCAGGCACCATGCGCTCGCAAGCACACACGCACATACTGCTACTGTCTCCAGTCCCCTGCCCCTGTCTCAACCGGTCTCTAGACACATTCCGAAAGCCTTTCTTTGCGTTTGTCCTGTTTTTTTTGGGACAGATAACTTAAATACTCTATGATGTAAATGTGCACATCGTTGCAGCATTCACTATGCTATTGCAATTGCAAAGAATATAGCCCCCCCTTTCACCGGTAATGGCAAGATAAATTATCCTAAATAAAATTAGGACAACCTCCGAGGGGCCCGTGCTGGATACTCGCACCGGGGCCCGTGACCGAGTTGTTACGCCACTGTTCAGATCGTATACAAATTATTGATATAAAATATAAACAATATTTCATAAATAATTTACTCCTAAAAATGGCCCCTTTTGGTGTTATTATGTGAACAAAACATTATATGAAGCATATAAGGAAAGTAATTGTATCATACCCATTATCTGTAAATGCTGTGTAAAATTTGTACTTTGTTCATACTAGTTTCAACTAATAATTCTATATGAGAAAAGGGCCTACTTTCAGGATTAAATTGACCAAAAAATGAACATCTGTTTTTGCTGTCCTATACAAATCTTGAAAAAAACAACTTGTGTATGATTTTTCAATACAATACAATTTACAATATCCTTTCCATATGGGAGACAACTACTTGAAGGCTGGTGCAAGTCTGCTCCAGTCTGTGTGATGTGTAGTCACCCTTGTGTTTCCACACAAAACGTTATTAACAATATCTGCATGTTTCATGATTCTCATTCAGCAATTGACTTCTTTATTCAGCAATATTGCCACAGAATGTACTGTCCAACAGAATAATTACACAGTCATCTTGCTACGTATATGTAACATACTGTATTACTTACAGAAGTTCTTGTAGTTTACAGTCTTGATGACTGAGTAGATCAGTCATGGATTTCACTTCATCGTCTCCTAGATATGTTTTAATTTTCAGCATAGATGTTGTCCATGATGGCATCCATGATGGTGTCTCTATTTGAACATAGTCCAGGTCCAGCTCTCTCAGGTGTGAGGGGTTTGATGACAGGGCCCGGACAATAGTATTAAAGTCATCTTTCTTTATTTTAGTGTTACTGAGCCTGAAGTGAGACAAAGGCACATTAGATGGTTGCTGGTTGCAGAACACAATCAATGCAAAACAAATACACACGCACACACACACACACACACACACACACACACACACACACACACACACACACACACACACACACACACACACACACACACACACACACACAAACATACACGCACACACACACACACACACACAGACTATTGTATTCAATAATTTTGAGATATGTCAACAGCAAGATTCATCAGTGATCATACAGAACTCTCTAAGACAGTGTTTCCCAACTTTTTTTGTGCCAAGGCACACTTTTTCCCATGGAAAAATCTTGCGGCACACCACCAACCAAAAATGATGAAATAATGAAAACAAATTATTCTCTGATAAGAATGACTATATTGTTAATATAGGCGGCTACAAAGTGTCTTGAATAGCAATCAAATAAACACAAAACTGTATTTTTTTAGTCATATTTTATATTTCCTCTTTCAAATAAAAAGTGCACTTAATGTTCACTTCTTAACCCTATCCAGACCAGGCTTTTCTGGCATTCCTGGGACCGGGGGGGGCGGGCTCTTTTGACACCCCCCCCCCTCATAACTTAGGAATCGAATGGCGTATGACCACCAAACTTGGAGGGGATGATCTTCAGCCAAAGAACTATGAATGACATCAGTTTGGTGTCATTATTGGATATTATGACATCATTATGATGTCATTTCCTGATTTTATTGCCCAAAATGTCACCTTAATGTATTTTCCATCTAACTTGGGTAATGCACATCAATTTTGGTTATTATGTGCATCAGACCACTTCAAATGTTCATAAGGGTGTCTGATGCTAATGAAAATTTAAAAAAAATATGGAAAGTGATGATGATGAGACTTAGATCAGTGATTTTTGGTCAGGCGTACCTGTCAGAAAACCGTTGCCATGGCAACAACAAAAATGATAAACCTAATCTTTTGGCATCACATTGTAGCCAACTTCATTTTAGGAAAAGTCACAAAGTTTCGTAGTCATAGCTTTAGTCATTCAGGAGTTATACGACATCAAAGTTGGTGCGGGCACTTTTAGCCCCCCCCCCCCGGTCTGAATAGGGTTAAAGAAGCTATAAACTTCAAAGTAGGCCTACAATTTACAAATTGTTATTCTGTCCAAAAGCATTCTATTAGCAGCAATACAGATAATAATGCTTATTCTGACAGTAGCAACATTTGGGAAATATTTCACTGAAGATGCATACAAATATCAATCTCTGTATATTTTACTCACTTAATCTTAATGTGAAACCTATGCGTCTTTCACCTTTGGCTAAGGCCCGCCCTAAAATGCTGTTTGACCACAATCACAGCGCTGCAAAAGGACGAGGTCGGTCAGAAGAAGTCGGACAGTTTGACAGCGCTCCATGAGCTCAAAGCGGAAATCTCATGTTTTCAAATGCAAGATATTATGGTCAATCATGCCACCACCTCACTCGTTTAACTTTTCAGTAAGTTTGTAAGTAAAACACAAATCTGTTTCAGGGTAGGATTTTGGTTTTCTGACCTAATTAATGAAGAAACAGCGCTAGCAAAGTTAACTATCAGTCACGCCAGGAGGATTGTTTTAGCAGCTGATGGACGTTTTTTGTTGGGGCTACTGAATATACATCAATGCAATTCGCCTGCTGCCACCTAGTGATAAGGAATTATTTCATGCTTAGGACGCCAGTCAACAGCAGACACTAGGCTACTAGAAAATGACATAGGCATTATTTGCTGATAATAACGATGAATTCACACACAAAAAAAATCCCCAAGAATTTTCCACAGCACACCTGACGATCTCTCACGGCACACTAGTGTGCCGCGGCACAGTGGTTGGGAAACACTGCTCTATGCAGCAGATCATCCAGGTCACATCATGCAAACAGGTCGTCTAGAACTAGCCTGGTTTTACCACATTAATCACTTCTCCCGTCCCACCTGTGTCACCTTTCTGGTCTACACTCAGATAACTTTGGCTAAGTTAATATGATAAAGCAACCCAATCTGTCTGTGAATATAACAAAGTGCTAATAATGTAAATCATCATACACTGGTAATTGTGTTGATTTATAAATTATAAATGGCCATTGAATTGTCCTACACCACTTGTACATCATAAATCTGGGAAAAAAAACCCATCAAATCACTGACTTCAGCCTCTTGAATCTGCAGTGACAATCCTCCAGTAGAGCACTGATTTGCTTCATTCTTGAGTCGTCCAGTTTAAATTTCTTCTCACTGAGGTCCAGCTCTGTCAAGAGTAAGGGGTTTCTACCCAGAACTTGTTTCAGATGCTCATAGGCTTGATCTGCTTCATCACTCTTCAACAACCTACATAGAGGGGTAGAGAAGTGTGCCAGAAGTGTCAGCATTCCAAAACATTTCCCAGAAGGTCAAATAGACAGTACACGTACACCGGTACAAATATTAGTGCAAAATATATGATATATCAATACAATATATTAGGCAGTTCAATAACAAACAAATATTTATGGCCCCTTCATACATTATTGAAACTAAAATATTGTCATTTTCCAAATGTTGTTCACTATATACTCACATCAGTTTGCATTCTGTACATACTCACATCAGTTTGCATTCTGTATGACATGCTGAAGTGAGGAGCTCCACTCCAGAGTCTCCAGGGTCATTTCCTGTCAGGTCCAGCTCCTCCAGGTGTGAGGGGTTCGATTTGAGAGCTGCAGCCAGAGCACCATATCCTTTTCCTGTTACCCCACAGTCTGACAGGCTGTAGAAAGAGAATTACACATTTTGCAAAGAGATCCTATTACCACTAAACAGGAACATGTTCAAATAATATTATATGATCATTATACCACTGCAGTTTGGAATCTCCCATTGTGATGCGCTAAATGGTGTGTTGACTAACTGTCAATAGACGCACACCTATGAAGTAGTCCCACTATTAGGTCACTTTTCTGACCGCATAACTCTAGTGTATCAATGCGCAAAGGCACGTTCATACAT
This sequence comes from Engraulis encrasicolus, assembly GCF_034702125.1. Lineage (NCBI taxonomy): Eukaryota > Metazoa > Chordata > Actinopteri > Clupeiformes > Engraulidae > Engraulis > Engraulis encrasicolus. Next base: position 443,460 of record NW_026945764.1, read on the forward strand.
GTTGCACAACAAATTTGCAAGCATTACGTGTAATTGACACGTCACATCGCACGTCTGGAAACACCAGCCATGGATAGTGAATGTGGTGCAAATCATAGTACAAAGGCCTAATCAAATTTGAAACATGTTTAGTTCTCCCTGCTGACCATCACTCTGTCAACTTTGTGCGAGAGAGAGAGAGAGAGAGTGTGAGAGAGAGAGAGAGAGAGAGAGAGAGAGAGAGAGATTTCCTGTTGATTTTTCCCCGTTTATTAAAAAAAATAAATTCACCCACTTCACGTTTGCGTTTCTTCCCCACATGAGGAGAGTAGTTTTCTGTGGTGTAGCGTTTATCAGTTGGGAGAGTAGCCTAATTTATATGAAAAGTAAGGGATGTTTTCGGACCAATAACTAAGGGAACACAGTGGAAAATAAATCAAAGGGTTTCCCATGGGAGGAGAGCAGATTGATGAGGTGCCTGTTTGGATGAAGTTAATGGCGAGGCATTTAGAATTTCGGCAAGATGCGCAGGGTGTGCTTATAACAGGAAAAATAATGCACACAGAGGTGTAACGGCATCACCACCTAAGTGTGCATTATTTATAGGCACACCGTTTCGTCAATTCTCCCTTACTTATATCATGTATTGCACTGTCAAAATCAGAGTATCCTGACAACTCTTAAGTTTAAGATTCTAATTGTTCAACCACTACGGTAATTGTACAGAAGTGTTATCTAACTACGCACTGTAATGGTCATGGTTATTACATGCTGTCTAATCTGATCATCTCCATTCTCTTTCCCCTCAGGATATTGTTTCTGTGTGTAGCCTTTGGGTATTGTAAAATAATTATATCTATTCAAGCACCATCAAATTATTGTGATCACAAACACACTGCTCTCAAACATATAGATCGATAAAATATTCTGTTAATGGAAATGGTGTTTATTAATGTTGTGATTTATCCAATTAATGAAGAAATCAAGTCTACTGTAGGGAGGTAATTACATTCCACCTTCTTTCTACAACAAGACCCTGACAGCTTCAGTCATGGTGACCCTGGTGTTGAGTTTCAGAAAGATTTTAAGTTCCCTACATTACCACTATTTACCAGCTGCACCAGAGAGTGGAGTATCTCTTTAGCAAAGTGATCCTACCATACGTTCTCCTATTATTGATGAAGGCTACAAAGGACGCATTATACAAACACTTATCAAAACAAATCACATCACTAACTTGATTTTCTTGAATCTGCAGTGTGAATCTTTCAGTAAAGCACAGATATGCTCCACCCCAGAGTCTCCCAATTCCGGTTTCAAGTTAAAGTTCAACTCTGTCAGGAATAAGGGGTTTTCATGTAATAGTTCAGTCAGATATGCGCAGGCGTCTTCTGCTGCTTGACTGTTCAAAAACCTGCAGACAGAGGGAGACAATAATATTTATGTCAAGCACATTCCTTAACATTTTACAGGAGGGCAGATGGACATGTAGGACAGGTAATACTATCACACAGCAGTGTCAAACCTTTGTATACATTTATTTCTGGCGTTTTAAACAAAACAAAGCAATTTCATTTTATATTTGCTTAACAAACCCGACTCACCTCAGTTTGAATGTATTATTAACTGCTGAGGTAACATTCTTCACTCCAGAGTCTCCAGGGTCATTTCCTCTCAGGTCCAGCTCCTCCAGGTGTGAAGGGTTTGATTTGAGAGCTGCAGCCAGAGCAGCATATCCTGTCCCAGTTATACCACAGTGTGACAACCTGGGGTGGGGGGGTCATTGTTGTCATGATTTTTCATCTATGTACTGTAATCATTAGTACTGAATTGCAAAATGCCAATGACAATATCTTGCAAAAGAGACATTATGAACTAGTTGCTTCAATCCAGAGGATTTAATGACCACCAGGGTCACATGCTATATGAAACAAATATCTCAAATAAGAAATTACTAACTTGAGTGTCTTGAATCTGCAGTATGACTCCTCCAGTAGAGCACAGACCTGCTTTACTCCTTCATTCCCAGGTATCTTCCTGCTCAGGTCCAACTCTGTCAGTTGTAAAGGGTTTCTACCCAGGACATCAGTCAGATAGCCAAATGCCATGTCTGCTGCCTCAGTCTTTAACAACCTAAACAGAAATGTTGTAAAATGATGATGTATTCTGCATGTACAAGGTCCTTTCAATATAGGTCCTTTCCAACATACTGTGTTTCACAGAAGGATGATACAAACTCTGACACAAAATAGCATCTTATACAAACCAAACCACCATGAACCATTGCCCAAATTATACTGCCCATATGTGTTTTTCAATTAAAAAAACATACTTGCAGCTTGTGGCCATTTTAATCCATCTTAACTCTCTAACCTCAGTTTGCACGTCTTATTTTTCAGTGCTGAAATGAGTAGCTCCACTTCAGATTCTCTGGGATCATTTCCTCTTAGGTTTAGTTCCATCAGTGTTGAAGGGTTTGATTCCAGGGCTTTGGCCAAATCAGCAAATCCTTCTCCAGTTATGCCACAGTCTGACAGACTACAGAGAGAAGAGTGCATTGTTTATTTTTTTACTCAATTAATATAATTACTAGAAGTAAATCTTTACTTGTGGAAAGCCAACTGGTCCACTTCAAAAAGGATTAGGCCAAGAAAGACTGGAGCACTCAGATACTTTTAAGTTATTTTATTGTGGTCCAAGCATAATGAATGACGTTTCAATCACTGACCAGAAAATAAAGACATTATTCCCTCCATCTTATACTAACATTGGTTAGTAGTGAGGGGTGGGATAAAAGCAATTAGCAGGTAAGGGGAATCTTGAAATTCAGTCAGATCAGTGATGTCAGTATGGCTTGACTCTGAAGAAGGCACGCACTACGTCGAAACGTCAGTCATTATGTTTTTCACCACAATAAAATATCTAAAAGTATCCGAGTACTCCAGTCATCCCTGGCCTAGTCTTTCTGAAGTGGAGCAGTTTGCTTTACATTGTCTACCATCCTGGACTGCAGCACCAAGAAGGTTGGAGCCCAAGTGACTTCCCTTTCCTAAATCTTTGCTTTATTTTGATGTTTTTAAATACTTTATTGTGTGAAACAATGTATTCATTTAGCTATTTCTGTTGTTACATCTCACAGATATCATACACATTTTCCCCTTTTTATATTTCTGACCCTGTGTGTGGAAACATAATAATAATAAAAAGAAACACATGCATGTAGCCTATGTCTCACCCTATGTGTAGAAAATAATAACAGTAATTTAAAAAAGCACAATAACAGAAAAAAACACAAGAACTTTAAGTCACTGTCAACCAAAGAAATGATACAAGAGAATGATTCATAGTATTCTGCAATATACAGTATCTTGGTTCCAACCATATTTTCCAAGTTGTTATTGTACTTGTATATATTTATGCCTCAAGCAGCATGTACTACATGTACACTTCTTTACCACACTTCTGTTCCTAAAGATAAGTTAAATAATAAATGAATAAATAAACAAATAGTGAAAGTTATTGATTAAATAAATACATAGTTTAAAAAGAAGGATGATTCAATAATACAAAAAATACACATGAAGAAAACCCCTTGCTGTTGGTTTCCATACCTATTCTTATATTGACTTTGTTAACCCCCCCCCCCCCCCCCCCCCCCCCCCCCCCCCCCCCATGCACACCCACACTTACCCGCACACTTCATCACCCCATTCCCCAATGGCTTCACTCAACTTTCCCAAATACATCATGTTTATTTAACAGGCAAAGTTCAATCTTTGCTTACTCTAGTGTCTGTAGTTTGCAGTTTTCATTACTGAGGAGATGAGAGATCTCCTTCACTGCAGAGTTACATAGTTCATTTCCACTTAGCTTCAGATGAATTAGGTGTGAGGGGTTGGATGTCAGAGCTCTAGTTAAAGCAACACAGGCTTCTCCTGTCACTTTGCTCTTAATAAACCTGTAGGGAAACATCAAGTGAGATATTTTAGCTTTTCTATTAACACATTGAGTACCAAGCATGTAAAAGTACGCACCTATTTGCCGCTCATGCGTTGCATACCACATGATAAAGATACATTTTTGTGTTTAAAGATTACATTTTGAATCTACACCCATCAATGCATAATACACTCACTGGCCACTTCATTAGGAACACAGCTCTAGTGCTGGGTCGGACCCCCCTTTTGCTTTCAGAACTGCCTGCAACAATACTCCGGTAGGCTGTGGCATTCCAACAAAGATAAATTGGTACTAACTGGTCCAAATTGTGCTAAGAAATATCCACATGCCATTATACCTCCAGCCAATGTTGATATAAGTCAGGGCTGACCCATGTTTTTTGACGTCAAAGTCTGACCATTCCACCTGAGTGTTGCAGTAGATATCCAGACTCAAAAGACCAGGCAACATTTTTCTGATCTTCTAGTGTCGTTTATGGTGATCCTGGACAAATTGTTGCCTCGTTTTCCTGTTCTTAGCTGATAGGAGTTGCACCAAATGTGTTTTTCTACTTCTGCTTTGCCTCAAGATTTGATGTGCTGTGTAATCAGAGATGATTCTATTGTGCATGTCTTGGTTGTAATGAGTGGTTATTTGACTCAATGTTGCCTTTGTATCAGCTCAAACCAGTCTGGCCATTCTCCTCTGAACTCTGTCATCAACAAGGCATTTTTGCCAACAGAATCGCTGCTCACCGTATTTTTGTTCTTTTCCGGACCATTCTTTGTAAACCCCGAAAGATGATTGTGTGTGAATATCCAAGTAGATCAGTCTTTCCTGAAATACTCAAATCAAGCCCTTTCGGTACCAACAGCCATGCCATGTTCAAAGTAATTTAAATAGCCTTTCTGCTATTGCATGGAATGCCTTGAATGCATTGTGTTGCCACTTGCCACCATTTGATTAGCTGATCAGAAATGTACCTCAAGGAACAGTTGTAACTGGTGTTCCTAATAAAGTGGCCGGTGAGTGGGTATAGGCTGTGCGATTTTGGGATGCCTATGATGAATACAAGTGACACAAATTGTAGTCAAAAGCTTGTGTCATGATTTGGACATCTGATTTTACTCACAACACTGATGTCTTGGCGCCAACCCAAGAACCTACACCAACCCGTAACCTGCATTGACCTTGCGTAATGATCACCCTGTATTGACTATTAATGTTTTAACCCTTTAATGCATAAACCATTGGACTCACACTAATGCATAACATGGGTCTAAATAGACCCGCATTCATTTCCAATGTATTTCTGAGCATTAATCATGTATTCTCTCACACAACTTCTAAAACCAATACATTTTATCCCATAATTCTTCTAAAAGTAATTACATAGGTGGTCCTTAATTCAAAAAAGTATTTTTTTTTAAATGTTCTTATATTTTTATTTTACAAATAAACATGAATTTGGAATTAAATCACTAATTTCTAGACGTGGACCGAAAATGGCCCGCATTCATTTCTAATGGAAGTCTAAATCTTTCACTATAATAACTTCCAAAATTAATGTATTTTAATAGCTAAAGGAGTCAAAGTTGTGATTTAGGCTGTTTTTAATGCACAAAATGGGTGTTATTTTTTGTATCTTATATAAATAAACACACAAATAATTTCCCCCATTATTGCAGACATAGCCTAAGTCTGAAGTGTTTCACGTTAGAAACTAAAATATATTTAAAAGGATTCCAGTCAGGAACAAATACTGTTTTTGACCACTGTTGACCACTGCTGACCTATTGGATTTAAGCATTCCAAGTCATGCATATTTGTGTAATAAGAGACAGTGTGATCGGAGGAGCCCAATAGCCTATATCAGGGCATAATTAATGTGCATAATTATTAGGCAACTTTGCTTTCCTATGGGAAAATATGCCACAAAAGACATCTAACAAACTCCAAAAATACTATAAACAATTTTGATGTCTTCCAGAGGGGTGTGGCTGTCTTGAAATATTGGTCACATCCGTCTAAAGTACTGTTACAAAGCCATCAGTGTCACATGACATGAGCTCACAAAGTCACTACCAGATTTTGAAGAATACAAAACTATTACCTGCAGTGCTGTTATATTCCAGAACTGAAACCTACATTGAGTGTCCACAAGAACATTGTATTCAGCACTCAGAGACATGGCCAAGGTAAAACAGGCTGAAACCTGAAGACCACTCAACAAGAAACTTAAGTCAAGACTGGGTCAAGAAATGTCTTTAGACAGTTTTTTTTCAATGGTTTTATGAACTAGTGAAGGTGACTGTTAATGGACCAGGTAGATGAGTCTATGGCTAGATCAGCAATGTGCACACTTACATGAGTTCCTGAGTTCCACTCAAATGCCAGCAAAGTACAGCATAAATACCATGGTCTTCAAAAGATGCAAATGCCTTCCTCTCAATGATCCAGCCATGGGCTCATCCACCCTGTCTGTCAAGAGTCACTTTCCCAAGGCCTAACTTTGAAAACTCTGTCCCCATTTTTGACCCAGTCTTGACTTAATTATCTTGTCTAGTGTCATCCCTTCTTACCTTGGCCATATCTATGAGTGCTCAATGCCCTGTTCTTCTGGACACTTGGTGTAGGTTTCTGTTGTGTTGTGTTGGCAGTGACATTTCTTACGAGACTGATGACTTTGTAATGATGCATTTCATAATTCTGTGGTAAAGTGACCCAACGTCTTGCCAATTTCACGACAGCCACATCCCTCTAGAAGACTTCAAAATTGTTAATCGACTTTTCAGAGTTTTTTAGATCTATTTTGTGGCCCATTTTCCAAGAAGACAACAAAGTTGCCTAATAATTATGCACACCTGATATAAGGTGTTGGGCACCTTCGACCACAGCCCCATATTTTTATACAAATATGCATGGCCTGGAATGCTTAAATCCGATAGATTTTCAAGTTCATATAGATTCCTGTTGGAAAATAAGCATAAAAAAGACAATATGGTCAAAAAAACATGTTTGCCTAATAATTCTGTATATAAAAAATGAATGCGCATCATTTTTGACCGATGTGTGTAAATATCATATAATTGTATAAAAAGATGTCTATTTCAAAGAATAACCATAAAGTATTTGAATTAAGTATTAATGTTGGGAGTTAATACTCCATAAATGACAAAAAGTTGAATTTTTAGTAAAAGAATCAAAATCCTTTCTCAAATTGGCTAAGAGACATTACGCTTGTGATGAAATTACATAGGAAATGAATGCGGGTCTATTTAGACCCATGTGTCTAAATATCATATAGTTATATAAAATGACTTCTATATCAAAGAATAACCATCAAGTATTTAAAATAAGTATTTATGTTGGGAGTTAATACTCCATAAATGATAAAAAGTTGGACTTTTAGTAAAAGAATCAAAATCCTTTTTCAATATGGCTAAGAGACATTAAGCTTGTGATGAAATTACATAGGAAATGAATGCGGGTCTATTTAGACCCATGTGTCTAAATATCATATAGTTATATAAAATGACTTCTATATCAAAGAATAACCATCAAGAATTTAAAATAAGTATTGATGTTGGGAGTTAATACTCCATAAATGATAAAAAGTTGGACTTTTAGTAAAAGAATCAAAATCCTTTTTCAATATGGCTAAGAGACATTAAGCTTGTGATGAAATTACATAGGAAATGAATGCGGGTCTATTTAGACCCATGTTATGCGTTAAAGGGGTAGTAACCAAAAAAGTGTTTTCACGCAAAAAGTTATGATGCATAAAAATAAATTAAGTCATCTAAGGGACAAAAACAAGTCAATTGAGGAATTCATGGAGTGCTGAGTAAGAAAATTGTATCCTTACAAAGATATAGAAATTTTAAACTCAGCCGGGTCTATTTAGACCCATGTTATGCGTTAAAGGGTTAACACAGGAATGGAATTTTATCACAGCCTTCGATCAGAGCTTGAAGTCCAACAATGTATTTTATTCCTAAAATTTTACACAAGATTTAAAGCCACATTTTAAGCCAGTGTTACAATTGTTTCAAATACAGCCCATACCCTTATTTATACTTTTAGATGAAATGAAATGGGTTCAAATCGGAATGTCACAAAACTAATGACCACATTTCCCAGATGCAATTTTATTTACATTCATAGCATTAAGAATGACTTTACACCCTATTGTTTTCAAAAGCAGATAAAACTACAATATATTTGAAATCTATGGATAAGATGCAATTGGCACTAAAATTACTAAAATCACCCGATGACATTTTGTGCAACTGGGCCCTTATTTATTGTGTAAAAGCTGTTTTCTACTCAACCATGACAGTTTTGGAGTTCTCACAAAGATATGGGGTTTGGTGATGTTGGGTGATATCCATTAAATAGCATCCACACAGACACAGAAAAGTAAATACAGGCACCAAATATGTTTTAATGTATTAATTTTGATACGGTAGCACTAATAAAGCGTAGTGAATGTTTTTGGTTTTATACACACTTGCTGTGTGGGAAATCATGTTTCCTGAAGACTGGTCCTCATGATGGCATTGATCCACAATGATGCTGCCATTCATTCATTCAGCTCGCCAGCTTAGACTTGCATATAATGTTGAAGTAACATATTAACATATCTTGTAACTGTATGTATCTCCCCACATGAATAATGTTTCAAGCATATCACCCAATATCTTTGGGAGTGCTTCAAATGATGCAAAACCACCATAGGTGAGTAGAACACAGTGTTTTTAAACTATAAATAATGGCTTGCTTGCAGAAAACATTCTTATCCTTTAAGATGTCTGGGAATGATTCTTCATCTTAACCCATTGACACCTAAGGAACCTGCAAAAAAGGCTGCTGAATGCCTGAGCCCTTTTTAAGAAAAGCTGCCCTCAGACTATAAAAAACGAAATATATCAGCTTCTGAAGCACACAAAAATATGCACTAAGTTGCATTTAAACACTAAGATCCTCATCTTTCAATCGAATGTGTATATTCATCTCAAACAAACAGAGATTTTTTAAAAAGTTGTCTCAAATCTCATGAGCCTGAATGTTGCGTAATGCAACTCCAGGCACCAGGGCCAATGTTGCGCAACGCAACATCAGGCATCAATGGGTTAAAGATGGACTGTGTAATATTTGAAGTACTTTATTTCCACAACTCATGCGACCCATTCACAAATGTTACCTTTATCATGAATACTCACACCACCATCAAATTCTAAGTATTCATTATGACTGGGAAAATTGCACTTTTCATACATGAAATTGGGGATATTCTCCATTCTGAATTTCCATACAGATCTTTTTTTTAGCTGTAACATTTACTGTACTTGGTCATACTTGTAAATATCAGCTCATTTAGAATATATTAACGAAAAGATCAAATTTGGCAATAAATAGCACATTTTCAGTGAACAGCATAGTTGCAATACCCACTCTGGCCACCATCCTAAACATTGCACCAACAAACCTCTTCTTAACAGTTTTCCCATGTAATTTTTCATCATAATGGTGAATCACATTAAATAAACAAATAAAATGACTGACTTGAGCGTTCGCGGTCTGCAGTGTGAATCCTCCAGTAGAGCACAGAGCTGCTTCACTCCAAAGTCTCCTGGTATCTTCCCAGTCAGGTCCAGCTCTGTCAGGAGTAAGGGGTTTCCACCCAGAACTGAAGTCAGATACTCACAGGCTCTCTCTGCTTCATCAGACAGTAACCTACATAAGGAGGAGAGAGAACAGCAACAACAACAGAATATTTATCATCTTTACCGCTACTCCAAAAGAGTACAAAATGGAGGAAAAATATGATGACACATGAAGCTGTTTAGTGAAAGTATACTGTTTACAATACATTGACTTCTCAATCTAACTTCACTCTTTCACCTCAGTTTGCATTTTTGATCTGTAAATACTGATGTAAGGAGCTCCACTCCAGAGTGTCCAGGGTCGTTTCCTCTCAGGTCCAGCTCCTTCAGGTGTGAGGGGTTTGATTTGAGAGCTGAGGCCAGAGCAGCATATCCTTCTCCTGTTATACCACAGTCTGATAGCCTGAAGAGAAAAAAGAGTTTATTAATGGTTTGATACAAAAGTAGCATTTGGAGTGCGTGCACATTCAAATAAATAGGTGCTTGATTAAACGTGATCAAGTAAAGAAACTTCCACACACTGTTGTTGCTCCTGGTTTCCAGGTTTGTCTGACACAGCAGCAGTGTGTGGATCTTTTTTCTTTCTTCATTATTCTAATATATTTAATCAGAAAAAGATAATATTCAGATACAACATTGCAACTGATGTGTCTTGTAATGCCTGATGTCTACCTAATACAAAAAAGAATATCCAAGTAAAGATATTTAAACATATCAGTATGTTTCAGAAGCACACGAATGATTGTTTTTCAGCTCTATATCTACATATTGATGTATCCTAGATATGTCTAAACCTTAACACCGGTACATTTTCTTACAATGCACATTTAACTGCACATCTAATGCAGATCTGACCAACTTCAATTCAAATCAGAAATGGCAGCTGATACTGCATAGACAAGGAGTGTGTTACAATATGCGGCCTTGCCTCCTCCACTAGTGCTTGTCTCCTCGTCCCGCCTCCTGGCCCCTCCTCCGTGGAGAAAACTATAAAGTTTCCCAGCTGTCAGCCTAGCCACAACAACTTTTGAGGGACTATTTTTCATTCACCATCCCAATTGCAAATGAGAAAAAGACTCTACAATTGAGCTTTTGCAAGATATTGAAATATAATGCTGTTGTCAGTGATGTTATCATGACATATTACTTCCTGGTACGAGGAGACAAGCACAAGTGGAGGAGGCAAGGTCGCATATTGTAACACACTCAAGTTGTTCCCAGTTGTAACTTGCCCCCTCCTAGCCCTTTCTGCTAGGGGTGCGTGGGTAATACCAGGAAGCCATGAACAGTGTACATGAACGCTGCTTTTCGCTTGTGCCTAAACCTGATACTGCCTTGAAAATCATCATCTGACAGAAAATACCCTGTAAAGCACTATCTTGATATGAACACAAAATAGCAAAAAAAAATTTGAAGATGACATTATTTGCATCAAACAAATTGGAACTCTTTCACCATGGTGAGCTTGAACGTTGAATTGGCTTGGTAGAAGCACAGCCGGCTACAAGTTCAGATTATTTATTTAGTAATAACAAACAAATTGGATCACTAACTTGAGTTTCTTGACTCTGCAGTGTGAATCTCCCAGTAGAGCACAGAACTGTTTCACTCCTGCATCTCCTGGATTCTTCTCCGTCAGGTCCAGCTCAGTGAGGAGTAAGGGGTTTTTACCCAGAAGTCCATTCAGATACTCAAAGGCTTTCTGTGCATCACTATTCAGGAACCTGGGGGGGGGGGGGGGGGGGGTCAATGATGTTTGCATCAATGGTGGGAATACAATACAATATAAAATGTCCTTATTTCCATAGTATGAGATAACATTTTGATGCCTCAATCCAACTTCGTTCTTTCACCTCAGCTTGCATTTTTTATCTGTAAATACTGAAGTGAGGAGCTCCACTCCAGAGTCTCCAGGATCGTTTCCAATCAGGTCCAGCTCCTCCAGGTGTGAGGGGTTTGATTTGAGAGCTGCAGCAAGAGCAGCATATCCTTCTTCTGTTACACCACAGTCAGATAGCCTGAAGAGAAAGATGTGTGTTGCTGATGTTTATTTGTGTAAATGTACGTGCCATTAGAAAGAAACACAACTGAATACATATCCTGTATTTTAATGTCATTTCTACCTTTTTAAGGTACCTCATCTAATGTACGTATAATAACTGTGCTTTTACCAACTCCAACTAGTAGCAACTCGAGAATCAACTTAATCAACTTTTTTTTTGTAAAATACAGTGTCCTAATCATGGTGATGCACAGCATTACATGTCCTCTCCCAGCATGTGGCTGTAGTCAACAGTGGGACTCTTTTCCACGGGTAAACATATACAAGGAAAGGTATACCCATTCATGTACAAATGTCATAGTCAACATTATCAACTACTTTAATCATTGCAACCCTAAAGATGAGACATTATTTTCACAGATCAGTCATTTCTTTAGCACCGCATTTCTTCGTAATAACTGTTGTTTTTTTAAATGTGGGCTTTGGATGGACCTTTACTGCAATGATAGTTTACAAAACAGTAGACAAACACAAATACAATTTAAATCACGAACGTGAGTTTCTTGATTCTGCAGTGTGAATCCTCCAGTAGAGCACAAAAATCCTTAACGTCTGGGTCTCCTTGTATCTTTTTCCTCAGGTCCAGCTCTGTGAGAAGTAGTGGGTTTTTTCGTAAGAGCCTCTCCAGATACAGATATGCGCTCTCTGCAGCATCACTCTTCAAAAACCTATAGAAAGAAAATAATTATGTCCAGGCTATGCCTCATTATTTCAGAAAAAGGTAAAACAAACCTAAATGGCTCACCTCAGTTTGCATTTCTGATTGGTCAGTGCTGAAGTGAGAAGCTTTACTCCAGAGTCTCCAGGGTCGTTTCCTCTCAGGTCCAACTCCTCCAGGAGTGATGGGTTTGATTTGAGCGCTGAGGCCAGAGCAGCATATCCTTCTCCTGTTATGTTAGAGTATGAAAGCCTGGAAAGAGTGTACATCATTATTCTTAAATATCTAAGTTAATGTGTGTGGCAGCCGTGGTGAAATGGTTAGGACGTTAGCCCTGTAGATCACAGGGTTGCAAGTTTAATACCCAGCCCCCTCCCTACATGGCTGAAGTGCTCTTGAGCAAGGCACGTATCTCCACACTGCTCCAGGGACTATAGTTACTTTGGATAAAAGTGTCAGCTAAGTGTAATGCCATGTAATGTAAAGTACCTAGCCCTGTGCAGAAACAAGTACAAGATGCAAAATGCTTTATTGTCTGATACTCTGATATTTTCTACAAATCTCATGAGCAATTGAATGTTAAAAAAGGCAAAAATACACGAAAGTAAAACAAAATACTTTGATAAAAAAGACAGATTAGAAAGAAGTTGATTTACCCCAATGACCTGAGGGAAGAAGCTTATAATGGTGTGGCACACATAAACCTGTATCTGTGGCCAGATGGTAGTAAGGTGAAGTGTGTGACTCGGGTCGTGTTAAACATATACGTATAGTACACTTACCCCTCATTACACAACGCTAGTTATAAATGGATGCTGGCTGGGTCAGTTTTTATGATGCGCTGAGCAGACATGAATGCATTTCCTGTATGTCAGTGCAATTAATGTCTTTTTCTATACTCTGGAGCCAACAGTCTTATGACATGGCTGCACATCAAATCTTAACACCAATACAGTAGCTGTCTGACCTGTGTCATTGGTAGCAGTCTAACAGATTAATCGCTATTAGTGCATTATTTCACTTACATGAGTTTCTTGAATCTGCAGTGTGAATCTCTCAGTAGAGCACAGAACTGTTTCACTCCTGAGTCTCCTGGTTTCTTCTCACTCAGGTCCAGCTCTGTTAGGAGTAAGGGATTTCCACCCAGAACTTCATGAAGATAATCATAGGCTTTCTGTGCTTCATCGCTCTTCAAAAACCTGTAGAGAAGAGAGGAAATTACATATTTGATGTATAATATGAAGGTAGAATATCTTTATAACGCCGCCTGTATTATATTTGATACGTAAACGTAAAACCTGTTGGCTGTAATTGTACGGGGCTGGAAAACATGTTAATTTCTACAAGGGGGCAGCAGTCAACAACAATCTCACAGTAGCTCGTTTAAAAATGGCTGAACAGGAAGGGAGACTTTCTCCATGAGTGGAGAAGAAAGATCATCAAATCTGGTGTACACATTCCCTAAATTATGTTGTGTACACTTTGATTTGAAGATTTACTTTGTAATTAATCAGGGATGAGTTAACATTTTTGCACCATGTTGCAGATAGATGATGTTTAAAATGATGTATTCTGTTCAAGATTGCCCGCACATGAATACTCTCTGTATGGGGGCTGCCAGAAGCTAATAGCATAGGTGGCTACATCTCACGTATGGCTTGGCTAGGCTACACTGAAGCGGCGTACACACACAAAGCTAGCTTTTCGCTTGCTCGCCTACTCGCCACTCTTTCATGGAATGTTCGCTGAAAGTTCCCGCGGCTTTAGCTGCCAATGAACAGGCGAGAAGTACCGAACTCTGCATTCCAAATGGTTACTCGCTTACTCGTCTCGCTCGAAGATAAAATATTTTCAACTCGGGATCCGCCCACATCGCATCGCTTGTACAGTACTCACCTACTCACCAGCGAGGCTCGCTGGAACACGTCGCCATTCTATTGACTTCATTCTCTGAGCAAGTAACTAGTAGCGACGTGTGTGTATGGCCCTTAAGTATCAGATTATTGGGATTTTATGTCATGGTTGGGCTAGGCTATATTACTTTTTCGAGATGTTCCTCCTTCTGCGTGTGTGCAAAAGCGTAGGCTTACTGTGCTGCTGGGGCAGAGTCAGAGTGAGCTTCGAAGTGTGACGTTCTGGATATGGATGTAAATGATGCTTTCGATTGGCCGAGGTAGGACAGAGGAGGAGGTGTCAGATCAGAATAAAAGCACCACACAACAGAGGAGCTAAATGTCTGTACCAATTTCTTATCATTAAACTAACTGGTCCCCATTTAAACTTGTGACATTCGGAAACGGTGCCTGTTTCACAAAAACCTCAATATTCTCTGTTTCTTGCGGATTTCGGTAGATACCCTCCTTGGTTTAACTTGGGTTTGCTTGGCAATAAAAGCTTGTAGAGACACACAGTTTTCACCCAATAAGAACAAGCCATAATATGTTTCAGTGGCCCCATCGCATAATATGCCGTGACTCTACAAAAAAAAGTCCAAAAAAAGTATTTAGAGCATCTGTATTCTACGACATAATTCCATAAGCACTGCCAGTATTCAATGTGTTAATTGGCAGTTCTGTGATTAATCACCTCAAGATGATTTGGCCATTTTAAAGGGACACCGTGTGAGATTGTGTAAAATACCTTTAGTTGTTTATTTCCAGATTTCATGCTACCCATTCACCAATGTTACCTTTTTCATGAATACTTACCACCACCATCAAATTCTAAGTATTCATTATAACTGTGAAAATTGCACTTTTCATACATGAAAAGGGGGATCTTCTCCATGGTCCGCCATTTTATCAATGAGCAGCATAGTTACAGTACCTTTTTGACCATTTCCTGCACAGTGTCCCTTTAACTAAGTGTATCAGGTGAGACTGTCACTGTTAAAACAAGATTGTCCCTTGATGGCTTCCATAGCCGGTGATGTCATAGAACTCAGCTTGCCGCTGATTGGCTAGCCAGTTAGTGGTGGCTAGGGCATCAGTTTTATAAAAACAGCCACAATGGGTAGACTCGCTGGAACTCTCCCGGGATTTGTTTGTGTTTTGCGCTGTGCGTGTGTGATTGCTGGGTAGGCTGAGGTCCGACTGTTTTCAGCCTACTGCATGTCCCCTCTGTGAAGGTTTAAGGTATGTGTGTGTAAACAGTGTATGTGTGTAAACATTCTAGGTGCCATATGTCTCATCTGCACATCTAAACTTGTATATTCACTACTGTTTTATTGTTGATCGCCAGGGTAGCCAGGTGATCCCCCTTGGCACACGGAGTCTGTTGTGCGCCGTATCCACTTGTGCTGAGATGGTGCCATCGAGGGTCATAGGCACTTTTCGCCGCTGTTTAGCCCATAGTGATTTTAGCATTCTGTTTGTTGTTTTGTTTTTGTTTTGTCCGACCGCCTACTCTCAGTGTTTTGTTTCTGTTGCAGACTGGTTCATGCTGGCAGGGCAGGCCCCAGTGGTAGAGAGCTCTAGTATGAATTACTGTTTGTAGCCTAGTTGTGTGAATGTGTGAACGTGAATTCTCACCTGTGTAGTGGGTAACCATACTGATTGAATCACTTGCTTAGTGTGGGTAGCCAAACTGTTTGAATCACTTGCTTAGCTAGTACGCCTATGTGTGTGTATGTGCCATGTGTGCTGTGTGCTCCAACATAGGCCATTTGTTTCTGAGCACAAGAGGTGGCCACACATAGAGCTTTATCCTTAACTGGCAGCCCGCCCTGTTGGCCTGGCATTTGGCACCATGTCTAGTAGGCTGCCTCTCTGGTCTGTCTTTTATTTTATGTTGGCGGTCTGATATTGAATGTGTGTTGTATTAATAAAGAAAAGGAATTTTATTTTTGCTCAAGAAATCCACGTCTCTGTCCCAGTCTGTCTTGCGTTATCCTTAAATCCATATATATTTCTAGGGGCGGAATTTAGTGGCGTAGTTGTGTAATTGCAGGTATTCCAACTTTATTCTTTTGGGTCATCCCCTAAAGGTCCACTTGGTTACATAAGTGTTACTAATAATTTATAAGTGATTTATAGTCGCCTGTTACTCTTAAGTGTTACCAGTCCATGTTATGGATAAAGAGTAGAGATGTTGTGTATGTACACAATCTCCTAGAAAGGTGTTTCACCAATTGCACAGTTACCAACAGGACCAAATATGGGTGGCATTCGGAATGCAAAGATAGGTGCAAATTCAAATTCTATCAATATGGTCTTACCTGCAGCAGGCTATATGCCATAGCTGCATGTGTGAGGCTTTGGACACCAAGGTTATCTAAATTGATCGAAGTGATAATAGTGGTCATGTGTAAGGAGTACCAAGTTTGATACTTGTATCACAATTTGCACAATTATTTGTTATCTTCTCAAGTAAGTGGCAATTGTGGAGACTGAGTGGTCATCTTGAATTTCAAACTAATTTACATTTACAACAGAGTGACCCCATAGGTCACATTTTAGGTGTATTCTCCATTTATTTGATTGACTGAAAAGTCTACCTACACAAAATGAAGGCTGCGCTTGCCGTTTTCCAGCGATGTTGTAAATTGCTCTACTTGTCCACCAAAGCAGCTATGATATCTACATGCAAGTGGGTGTTAATGAGAAGTGAGTAACAGCCACTCTAATAGTTCTAGTAACAACATTGCTTAGCTTATTTAGTTTGTGTTAGCATGCTAACTAGCGATTTCTTAGATCAGAAACAAAGCTATTTCTCTTCATAACTACTTGGCTTTCCATAATCACAAACGGTTGCTGATTAAAGCACATAGTTCCAAAACACCCTCAGCAACTCCAGCATCATGCAATGGCTGGTTTAATGATTGAATTCCTCATGTATATCCACCATTAGGATGAAACAACTCCCCTCCCCTGCCCAGCTGTGAGTGCACTGACACAGAAGGTGCGATCGAGTTCACGTCAACGCATACATGTGCATGTAGACAGCAATGCACCCTGGATGAATATGCTGCATGACGGTTAGATTTCCTGTCAAACTTCGAAATTTCGTCGATGTTGCGTTGACGAGGTGACATGTCACATGGTGTCAAACTATCGCGGGATGCATGCCACTGCAGTCAGATCTTACAACCTCTGCAGTTGCTTATCCCCTTCAACGCTCGTCGGCGGACTGCCTCCGAGGTCACGCGCCCATGAACTGGTTGGTCAACAACTCACTCACGTGTGTATATGGGTCTTGTCTCACACCTCTACACAAGTTTGCACAGGTCCCCACTTCAGCTCCTCCTCACTGCCTGTCCCCCCACTCCTCACACGTGGTGTGTTAGTAGAGCAAACCGGTGCGAGCTCATCGTCTCGTTCATATTTGTGGCCGACTGTAAATGCGCTGTATTTAATAACACCCACATCGTAACAACAAGTTCTCGCTCACATGCCTTTCGCAACATCGACGCTCGCAACAAAATCGTACGCGCCTAGAGATTCCCATCTTGAGTCCTTGCCAAAATGCTGCCGCCCGCCCTCTCTCAGCACTGTCTGCTTATTGGTTGACAGACTTATCCTCCACCCAGAGACAGTTGACAACAATATTACTATTGGCTGAAATTTCTTTGTGCTGTGAACGTGCGAGCAGTGCGCAAGTCTACAGGTGCGCAGCTTAGATGGAACATTGGATTTCCCCCTATAAAATCGCAATTTTCATTTTTTATTATAGTCGCGGCCAAAATCGCGATTTTTATTAAAATTCTATTAATTGTACAGCCCTAATCAATTGTATCAGTTGCCCATTCATATCTGTTGGGCAGTCATCTTAGGAAATGGGGAGTCATCTTGAATTTCAAGTGGCCTGCATACCTTTTTTAAATGGTAATGTTGTATCTGTAGAAATATAAAGACGCATTCTGTGCCAATTTTGGTGCAAACTAAACGATTGTTTCACTAAGCTACCTCCCACCAGTGCTGGGAATAACATTAGCATTAGAACATAACGGCGTTACTAACAGAGCTACATTATGGGTAAAGGAATAATTACTTCATTATTCTATCCATAACTGTATCGATGTTGCACTACTGTTGCACCAGATTGCCCCAGATGCTGACAAAATCTAGACGCAAATAGCAACACTGTGCCACATAACAAGGCGGCTTTTAATATGGTCATTCACCCTTTGCATGCAGGACAACAAAATCGCTGATCATGATTACTAAAAAGTTAGGTGGGTGGAGTGTATATTGATTGATTGATTGATTGCTTTATTACAGACTGACTCTCTTACAGTAAACACTTATACCAGTGCTTCCAATACTGGGATGTGCAGCGAGTGTCACTGTATGAAATGTTTATCATTGCCACAACCAGCCCCGCCGACAGGGGGGGACAAAAGGGCTTTTTGTCCCGGGCCCTGGACTAGGGGGGCCCATAACTGGGCCCCCATGACGTTGGGATTAATTATTATATGGTCACTTCAAAAATGTGTTGATTTAGGGATTAAAGGTGCTTTATTTGCATTCAAACAATGACTTATACATGTTTGCCTTCATTGCCCATGAAAAAACGGCCAATAACCCCCTATCACCCCTATTCCAAAATGGTTTGGTCTTTCTAGAAAAAAAGACGACATCATTCGATAAGTGGTCAGTGCGCGAGCCAATTAGTCAACAACATGCACAAGTCAGGAGCGCTGAAAAGGAAAGAAAGGCGAAAAAGAGATGAAGAAGCCAAAAGCCTGAGGGGTTCTCTACATAAATATTTCAGAAAAGACTCGGGTGATGCAGCAGGCACCAGTAAAAGCAGCTGTGCAGCAGATCCAGGTAAGACACGGGGCAACTTTTTCCAGTCCCGTCGTCAAGTAGCCTAACTGACACAGGAGGCCGTGAGCAAGACACACGGAGATCAATCAGACAGAGAGGGGGCACTGAATAATTTGATTACAACGGCTTAATTATACTGTGTTGCTTACGCCTATATCTAATAGAATCTATGAATATGCGCATTAGCCTACTCCGCAAATCAAATGTTTCAGGCAGGGACGCGCACATGGATGAGCACAATAGAAAACGGACATTGTATTATTTCCTAACCAGAACAGCAGCTTAATAACATTGTGCTTCAAATCTGACTGTCAGTTAAGAATAAAATGCATATGAGCCCACACAATCATAGAGATTATAATAGGCTACTATTATAATCTCTGGTTGTGTGGGATAATGCCTCGGGCGCACGTTTGCCAGGAGAAGGACAACCAACTTTTTAAACAGCGCTATGCAACGCTATTGCTAAATCTCCGCTTAGCACAGATGCTAACAAATTATCAACCTGTTAACTTTGTGAGGAGAAATACAGTGTAGATTCGTTGTGCATAGTTTTCTGTAAATTGACATATTCCTGTGTTAGGGTACTCCTGCTGTGGGAGGCTTTGATGAGGGAGGGAGCACAGCAGAACACTCTGTGTGTTCCTGTTCACTTGCTCTCTGTCACGTCACTTGAGGTCAGTTTGGCAAACGGTGACTCCTTCTCAGTCATAGCCTAGTTTTGATGTGCAAGCCTTCAAATTGCCAAATTACACTCAGGCTACACTTCTGTTATTAATAGGAATGAGAATCCTATCTATGTTGTTTCTTTAAAAATGGATAGAACAATGTTATGTTTTCAGAATGGTAAAATTGTTTAGGTTTTTATTGGCGGGGTGGGGGTGGGGGGGGGGGGGGGGTGGGGGGATGTGTCGGTCGCGGTGGAAGGGGGGCCCAATCAGAGATTTTTGTCCCGGGCCCAGCCAAAGCTGTCAGCGGCCCTGGCCACAACATTATGGTTTTTAGAGTCATTCAGCCTACAGATGAATCTATACATTATATTTCTCAATAATGCAGACAGTGTATTGACTCCATGGCTCACACACAACTCACTTGCACTAGTCCATCTAGGTCTTCTTAGAAGTATCCTCAAAGTATGGTGTTTTTGTAAACAAAAGTATAAATTCTAGCTGTTTTCCAACAGCAATGTCAGCTGACTATCCACCCGACATCAACACGGCACAATTGATGGCCCGACACTAGAGTTCTCAACGGGTTGGGTCAGCCCGACAAACCCGACGGGACCCTTGGGTTCGGGCCGGGTTCGGGTCGAAAATATAAGCATATGGCTCGGGTCGGTTCGGTCCGCGGGCTCAATCTTTTCTGCCCATTGAAAAAAAATATATATCAGTTCTGCTGTTTACCGTGAATCATGGCGAATTTCCCCTTGATGGGTCAGTAAAGCTAGACCTATCTATCTAAATATATGTAGGCCTGCGTAACGAAGGTCTGGCAGGCTGCTGCATGCAACGTTGCGCGCAGTGCTTAATTTGTAAATCACAAGGTACCGGAACGCAAAACAAACATGACATCACAGCGATGATGAGTTGGACAGAGGTCCCGGAACGCACAGAAAAACTACATTGGCTACAATTACGCAAACGAATAAAAACGGGAAAAAAAAATCTTAGATGCAATTTTAACGATATTGAGTCCCATGTCAGCTCATGGAACCATACTTTTGTTTCTTAATAAGGGACGGTTGGCAATCCAATGGCTATTTTAAACAACAGCCATAGCCTATTAAATGCTGTAATGACAACAACCAATATTTTTAGTTTGATCGCTAACTTTATGCTTAGTAGTCTCAGCAAATGCAGTGCATGCAAATTATGTTTTCCCCGTGAGGTGAAACGAAACCGAAGCGGTCTTCTACTACATATGGAAAGGACAATGGCTTTCCAATTAGGCTATCCTTTCCCCGTATTCACACAGCGTTGGCATATGCGTATTAAACGTTAAATCCACGCTTTGTTGGCGACTTTGTTGCATATAATTTGGCTAATCCGCATGTGCTGTTGCGATATGCCACTTCACTATTTAAATGGCTCGTGCACCGATGGTAAGCGAGCGGCAGCGAAGACGGCGATTTTTCCGGTAGACTTGGCTTTTCACACTGACTGTCTGCTCACGCTGCAGTCTGGTTGAAAATCCCCCTAGCCAATGTTTTATTTGGAGCGTGTAGGCCCTGTTTGAATGAAATATCACCTTGTCTTTGCTGCTTTCGTGCTCAAATTGACTTGTAAGCAACTGTCGGGTCTTGGGAGGGAAGGAAACGCCGCACACACATGCGGAGCGCTCGCCAGCCGAGGAAGATCTCATCCTCTCACCTATCTGTCTTTTTTGCTACATGGCTGATCAATGCACCAACCGTAGCCCAGGTGCCACTAGAAATTAGTATGTCCAAAACCTTGTATGCCGACCAAAATTTTATGAAACTGTTAAACAATGTTTGGCACAGCCAGGCTTTCCATGTCATCCGCGCATATGAACAAACAAGGAGGGAGGGGCAACTTCACGTAGCCTACATTTAATCAGGCTAGGGATGGAAATATAGTAAGCCTACATTTAGAAGTCAAAACAAAAGGTGGATAGATTGTTTTTGCCGTGAAGCATGAGGCGGTTATTGAAATCGCGCTGTGGATGATTCTGCTTAAATAGCAAGAACGTAAGTTTCCCCATTTCATATTATGTTTCTATTGTGGAAAATATCTTTTCACTAGGTTTTTAAGTGGGTTATGCAATTTACTGCACATAAGTGCCCTGAAAGACCCACCACAACCCGTCATTCTCCATAGGATAACGTGCGGAAACTCGACCCCCGACTTCGGGCCTCGGGCCGGGTTCAGTTAGATAATTCCAAGTGATGTGTCGGGTAACATCGGGCTCGGACTTTAAAAGCCACGGGCTGGGTAGGGTCGGGTTGACATTTTCAGGCCCGTTGAGAACTCTACCCGACACATTTCAATAAGCTTATTTTTTGTCCATTTTCAAGTGAAAACGCACGGTCAATCGTGTTAATCTTAATTGAATGTATAATTCCCCCAATAACTCACTAGAATTGTAGAATTCGCATTTTGAGACCTAAAACCTAGTTTTACGCACTTGCCAATACAAGAATTTTACAGACATTTTCTTGATCTGATATTGCGTTACAGCCAGTTACATGGAGAGGTCAAACCTGTATTGGAGGGAATCTGTGGGTTTTTTACCTTTACTTTTACTTTTAATACCACTGTTCCACCTAGATAACCACCTATGCTAGATCAAGAAAATCTTGCTTGTATTGCAGTATCAATTAAGATCGACTTGACTGACTGGGCGTTTTTACTTGAAAATTGTTGAATCGTGTGTGGCCTATGAGTTTTGGTGTGTTGGCGTTGCTATTTTTTAAATAATTGTTTTTACTTGTTATATATTTTCATTTCTTTGTTAAGCACAGTTTTGATGCCCTCTGTGAAAATGTACGAGATTCTGCAAATAGCCATGAAAATAAAGACAATTAATTAAATGAGAAGGTGTGTCCACCCTTTTGACCAGTACTGTATGTGGTTGAAAACGTGTTGCCCCTATCCACTGTGTAGTCGTTTACGGCTCTTGTTGCAAAAAATCCATCTCGTGGAAGAGAAAAGAGCACACGTCTTTGCCGAAAAACTTTGTGAACTGCATTAACATTCACCATTGATAATAGGATATGAAGATCTTTGATAGTAGCACCTTAGGCTCTTACTGCAACCGGGGTCCCCGGCGACCCTATTCACTTGCTGAAAGTGCTTAACTACATCATAACTACATTTCTATTACATTACAGAGAGCCATAGTGCTGAGCTAAGGGGCTAAGCAAAAATAACAGCCAAAATGACATCACAGAACAAGGATGAATACCCCGCTTAACTGTTCTTTTGTTTCTTTGACATTGTTAAGCAAGAAAACAAACAAAAAGTAATGCAATAAATTCTGTTCCTAGTAACTTCTTTTCTAGTTAAATGACACAGTTACTAATGCAATTACTTTTTTGGAGAAGTACCTAGTAATTGAAATTAGTTACAACTAACGTTCCTAGCACTGCTACTGCTACTTACCTCAATTTGCATTTCTGATCCTGATTCTGATTCAATGCTTTAATGAGGAGTTGCACTCCAGAGTCTCCGGGGTAATTTCCTCTCAGGTCCAGCTCCTCCAGCTGTGAGAGGTTTGATTCGAGAGCTGTGGCCAGAGCCACATATCCTTCTCCTGTTACACCACAATCTGACAAGCTGGGGAATAAAGAATTGTGTTTTTTAATTCTAGCTGTCAGTATTGTAATTGTGACTGAGTGTTATAGCTGCAGGCCTGGACTGGGAGAACAAAACGGCCCGGGCATTTTTTGGCTCAGACCGGCCCCACATACCGGTAATTAGCGGAGCACCATTAAAATGACGTAACTAATGTCTTCTGACGGGAAAAAATCCTCTCTTTCAGGTACCAAAAAACCCCACCATACGTGCAGTGACTTCACGTTCAATTGTTTATTTAAAATGAATCTATGATTGGTCATGTAAGCTGGCAGAAAACCTGGAAGTTGAGAGAAGAGAGCCCCTAGCAGCTGGAGATGAACTGGCCTTATCTGCACTTATCCAATCAACTCCTTGGACACACACAAAGAGAGGCACATACCTATTCTAATGTTAGGCATATAGACCTTCACTATTGGGTTTGGAGCATCTTGCTTCAGAAGTAGTTCACTTATGCCTCAACAGTCTGGCTTGACTAGACAAGAACAGAGGGATACATTATTAACTACAAATAATACAATACTTAATCTCAATATCCAAATTTATATTTATTGGTAATCAGGTGTAAAGAAATCCTGCCCACTGTCCATTCCACCAACACACTTTTTCTGAAGAAGGTCGGATGACCGAAATGTTGAATTAAAGTTTGTTGGTGGAATGGACGGTGTGCAGGATTTCTTTACACTTGAATCACAACCCCACCAGCCCAACCACAGAGGTGTGCAACAGCATCTTCTTGAAATATTTTATTGGTAGTAACAATAATGTGCTTAGTGGCTACTCACTGGCTACTCTACAGAATCACCAACAGCACCATTCCACCACAAAGACAGCAATTATCACATGCCAGTGAATATTTTGGCCTTAAAATTGAGCAGAATTTACAGGAGGAATAAAATTAAGTCTCTAATTAACCATAAAGTTAAACATTAATCTCCATGTAGCCTATCAAAACAAATCTATATATTTATCACATGGACTATAGCCTAGAGCATAGGCATATACTTACAAATCTCCATTGGTACACATTCAACTTGGAAAAGGAAAACCAAATGAATGAAATACAGTGCACTTTCTCTGAGACTTTGTCTTCCTCAGGATATAAAAGCACACCTCTGCTTCTATATATCATTGTTGTCGTAATATGCAACTGAATATCATGCATACCATTGGAAAGAGGAGAATGTAAGCTTTCAAATGGTACCCCACATGTCCCAGTTCACAGCCATTATTTCTATACAAACATGCATCAAAGAGTGTGTGGGGGAAAAAACGATGTTTTGTTGAACCGCTATTTGCGATTTCATGGACACGCTACGCGTTTTTTGCAGGGCTATAGTCTATTATATCTGAGGGGACACCTGGGCTGGCATATCATATTTCTGGCAAATGCCACCCCCTGCCACCCCTTAGAACCACCCTGGCAGAGGGCCGTCAACATGACATCGTGGGCCACCGTTCTCTTTTGTAAAGAAAAAAAAAATCATTTTTATTATTATTGGGAAAATGCCCGGTATGCCAGATGACCAGTCCAGCCCTGTATAGTTGTATTAACACTGCTAAGGTTGTTGTGGGGATATATATTGGAGTTTAAGAGAATCACATAGAGCAGAAAATGATAAAATACAGAACATATTTTATATACAACACTTCATAACAATGGTACACGCGCACACACACACACACACACACACACACACACACACACACACACACACACACACACACACACACACACACACACACACACACACACACACACACACACACACACACACACACACACACACACACACACTCCCCACCAAACTCGTCCAGCAGGAGCTGATTCTCGCTTCTCTGTGCAGCCATAGCTTGATTTACTTTTAATTATGTATTCATTATTATTATTGTTATTATTATTTTCAAATGTACCAATATTAACACAATTTCTAAATGTTTCTTTATGCTTTGTTTATAGTCAGTTCTATATGTAGTAAATATTGATAGAGCTTCTTCCAGTACCATATGTACTTTTCAAAGTTATGTATAGCCTACCGTTAACAAGAATGAATAAACAGAACTACAAAACAAACATAGCCTCATATTGCCATAGTACTCCACCACAATGTCACTACACAGGGCCTTTAGTAATACATGATGACTTAGTCATTGCCATACTGATAACAGCTAACTTATAACAGGGGAAGTGTTTTACTGGCATACAGGTATGTAATTTGAATGTCATTCTATTAAAAAAATCATGACATACTTCAGCTTTTTCAACTGGAAACGTGTACTTGAAGTTGATGTCAGATCCTCTTCTGAGTCTTCTGGATTACTCTTCACTTCTGAGTCTTTGGAGATGCTATTCACGCACAGGATTTAAAGGAAAGTCTATTATAACAGCTGATTAAATTATAATTAACAAAATTGTTGTGGTAATTGTGATACATAACTCACTCAGAATTGTCCACTTTATTGTTCAGTAAGTCTGAAATGTGCTTCACCCCAGAGTTCAGTAGTCTATTCCCACTAAGGTCCAATTCCATCAGGTGTGAGGGGTTTGATGTTAGAGCTTTAGTTAGAGCAATGCAGTGCTTTTCTGTTACACTGCAGTTACTCAGGCTGCAGAGAGTGGGAGGTAAAGGTGATACACATGTTTTAGTAAAGAATTGTTTTCAAAATTTTGCCACAGCTTAACCTGAATGTTGCACCAAAATACACAAGTTCATATTATTGGGCTCAAAACTACTGAACATTTTACTTGTGATACCATACTGGGTATAGACAACACAATTCCCATTGAAGTTCATACATGTATCTAAACAATATTAACAATATTAACAACCATACTGCTTAGACAATTACAACACTAACCAGAGTCTCTTTAGTCTGCAGTGTGAGTCCCCCA
The DNA here is from genome assembly GCF_034702125.1 of Engraulis encrasicolus. Classification (NCBI taxonomy): domain Eukaryota; kingdom Metazoa; phylum Chordata; class Actinopteri; order Clupeiformes; family Engraulidae; genus Engraulis; species Engraulis encrasicolus. Next base: position 469,740 of record NW_026945764.1, read on the forward strand.
GTAGAGCACAGACCTGCGCCACTCCTGAGGCCCCAGTTCTCCACTTACTCAGGTCCAACTCAGTGAGGAGTAAGGGATTTTCATTCAGAACTTCCGTCAGGTACTTACATGCCTCCTCTGCTTCAACACTCTTTAACAACCTACAGAGAAAGGAGATGGTTCAAGAGTTTCTGCCCAACAGTGTCTTCACAGACATACATGCCACTATTTCCATTAAATTAATCTAAATAATACAAGCTAATTTCCATGGCAAACTTGGTAATACTAACTTTACTCTCACCTCAGTTTGCAGTTTTGATCTTTCAGTGCTGAACTAAGTCGCTTTACACCAGAGTCTCCAGGGTCGTTTCCCCTCAGGTCCAGCTCCTTCAGGTGTGTGGGATTTTGTTCAAGAGCTGAGGCCAGAGTAGCATATCCCTCTCCTGTTATACCACAGTCTGACAATCTGGAGAGAAGGCAGATAGATCACTACCATTTTCCTTCTGAACAGAGAACATGTGAACTGCAAGTCACTCATTGTTTTGACATTATTGTTTTGTCATGGAGAGGGCTCTTGTTTCCATGAAGGAATAACGAGTACGGCAGTTTTGAAAAGTAACATTTTCAACAATATTTCAATAAGAAATAGACTAATGTGTAGCGCTTCATTCAAGCCTAGGTGACTTACGCATGCACATTAAAGATAAAATAACTAGCCTAGGAGCGGTCCTCAACTCTGATTTGAGCTTTGAGTCTCACATTAACAGGATAATAAAATGTGCTTTTTTCCATCATAGAAACATTCTTAAGAATCTTAACAAGGACCAGAAGGAGAGAGCACTCCTGTCTTGGCAGGTTTTCACTGGATGCCTGTCTCCTATAGAATGAACTTTAAGATTCTGCTGACAGTATTTAACGCATCAAAAGGACTTGCCCCCAATTAAATCTCTGACATGCCCTCTTTGTATGCCCCTGCTCGAGCTCTCAGATCCACTGATGCCAAGCTGCTAAGGATTGTTTATCACTTATCCTTGGCCTAACTCTAGTGGACCTTTTACCTCTATAATCTCTACTTATGTCCTCTTTAAACTTATTTCATTTTCTCTACATGTACTGACTTACCTATCTACTTATTTTCTCTATTCCTTCTAGTGTTCTTGCAATTCTTTCTTGTTTCTGTCTCTCTTTTCTACTTAACGTTTTATTTTCATTTTGAAAATTGATGTTTATCCATTTGTTAAGCACTTGGGCTGCATGCCTTGTATGATATTGTGCTGTACTTATTATGGGTTATTAGGGCCCAAGCAGCGAAGTGCAAGGGCCACGCGGACACTTACGCCACTTGGTACACCAATCGGAGATAGCCACCGCTACTCAGACGCCGAATATTAACCCCTGATGGAACAGGGGGATGAGGCCACGCCCCCAAACGCGTTTAGATGCGGGGTCAACATATACTTTCAGTTAGAGACTCGGGAGATTTTTTAAACTGTGTATCTCACAAAGGCACATAATAAAGTCCATACAATGATATGGCCACGCCCAATAGGACATTTAGGGGCGTGGCCAACATCTACTTTGAGCTACAGACTCGGGAGTTTTTTTAAGTTGTGTATCTCACTAAGGCGCACAATAAAGTCCATACAACGATATGGCCACGCCCAACAGGAAGTGAGATATTTTGACTTTTTTGGCATTTTAAAACAGGAAGTTGGCCACCATTTCAGTTTGCAGTGTTTTGCCGTTTGCGGCTTTACTTATTATTATTATTATTTATTTTTTTTATTATTATTATTTTTTTTTATTATTATTATTATTATTATTGTTATTATTTGTATTATTATTATTAAGGATATGGATTTCTGGAATCATGTCCTGTGGTCTGATGACAATAACATAAACACATTTGTTTTAGATGGTGTCTAGCCTGTCATGTGGTGGTAAACAAATAAGCGTTACAAAGAAGTGTGACGTGCTTACAGTAAAGCATGGTAGTGGGATTGACATGGTTTGGGGTTGCCTGAAGGCCATCAACATTAGCAGGATGAATTTCACCAATAGAAACATGCACTGTGATAACTCAAGCAGATCATGATCCTCTGTATGGAATTTTAACATACAACTCGCTTTTGCAGCACCATCATTTCCCAGGAATGGTAAAATACAGTATATCACGAAAGTGAATACACCCCTCACAGTTTTGCAGATTTTTGAGTATATCTTTTCATAGGAAAGCATTACAGAAATGTAACTTTGACACAATAATTAGTGACCTTTTAACAACATATTTAACCGCTTAAATTTCTTGTTCACTCAGAAAAAAAAAATACAGCCATTAATGTTTGAACATGTACTCACAAAAGTGAGTACACCCCAGATTAAAATCCGGTAGAGAAGGGGCTATGTTGGCTCGAATCGTCTCGAAATGAAACGAAATGACAAGGGAGGTCATCAGTGTGTGTTTCAACCTTTCTTTGCATTGAACTTTTAAATTTTGAGTCTGCATCTGGTTTAAATAGATTGGTGTGAGATTTGAATGCAATCCTATGGAGAATATCATGATCTGCTTCAGTAGTCACAGTGCATGTTGACATGCATGTTTCTTTTAGGTGTATTTCAGATTGCCAATGTTGACAGCATTCATGCATCCCCAAACCATGTTAGTCCCACTACCATGCTTGGCTTATGAGAGGATACACCTTTTTTTTAAAACTCACTTGTTTACCACCACACATGCTTGACACCATCTAAAGCAAATTTGTTTATCTTGGTCTCTTCAGATCACACAACATGGTTCCAGTGATCCATATCCTTGGTCTGTTCATCTCTCTTGAGACCAAGATAAGCACATTTGCTTTAGATGGTGTCACGCATGTGTGGTGGTAAACAAGTGAGTTTTACAAAAAAGGTGTATCCTCTCATAAGCCAAGCATGGTAGTGGGACTGACATGGTTTGGGGATGCATGAATGCTGTCAACATTGGCAATCTGAAATACACCTAAAAGAAACATAAATGTTAACATGCACTGTGACTACTGAAGCAGATCATGATATTCTCCATAGGATTGCATTCAAATCTCACACCAATCTATTTAAGCCAGATGCAGACTCAAAATTTAAAAGTTCAATGCAAAGAAAGGTTGAAACACACACTGATGACCTCCCTTGTCATCCCTTTTCATTTCGTTTCATTTCGAGACGATTCGAGCCAACATAGCCCCTTCTCTACCGGATTTTAATCTGGGGTGTACTCACTTTTGTGAGTACATGTTCAAACATTAATGGCTGTATTTGTTTCTGAGTGAACAAGAAATTTAAGCGGTTAAATATGTTGTTAAAAGGTCACTAATCATTGTGTCAAAGTTATATTTCTGTAATGCTTTCCTATGAAAAGATATACTCAAAAATCTGCAAAACTGTGAGGGGTGTATTCACTTTCGTGATATACTGTATATTTCATTTACATTATTTTTTTCTGCTTTAAGCTCAACAGATGCTGTATTAAACCTACTCTACGCAAATTTCGGAAATAATATGTGCTTATTGAAATAATGTTAAAAATGTTGACATATTTTTTGTTTTACTGGTAATCAAATGTAAAACATACAGTATATCACGAAAGTGAATACACTCCTCACAGTTTTGCAGATTTTTGAGTATATCTTTTCACAGGAAAGCATTACAGAAATGTCACTTTGACACAATGATTAGTGACCTTTTAACAACATATTTAACCGCTTAAATTTCTTGTTCACTCAGAAAAAAACTAAATACAGCCATTAATGTTTGAACATGTACTCACAAAAGTGAGTACACCCCAGATTAAAATCCGGTAGAGAAGGGGCCGATTTGGCTCGAATCGTCTCGAAATGAAAAGGGATGACAAGGGAGGTCATCAGTGTGCGTTTCAACCTTTCTTTGCATTGAACTTTTACATTTTGAGTCTGCATCTGGCTTAAATAGATTGGTGTGAGATTTGAATGCAATCCTATGGAGAATATCATGATCTGCTTCAGTAGTCACAGTGCATGTTGACATGTATGTTTCTTTTAGGTGTATTTCAGATTGCCAATGTTGACAGCATTCATGCATCCTCAAACCATGTCAGTCCCACTACCATGCTTGGCTTATGAGAGGATACACCTTTTTTGTAAAACTCACTTGTTTGCCACCACACATGCTTGACACCATCTAAAGCAAATTTGTTTATCTTGGTCTCAAGAGAGATGAACAGACCAAGGATATGGATCACTGGAACCATGTCATGTGATCTGAAGAGACCAAGATAAACAAATTTGCTTTAGATTGTGTCAAGCATGTGTGGTGGTAAACAAGTGAGTTTTACAAAAAAGGTGTATCCTCTCATAAGCCAAGCATGATAGTGGGACTGACATGGTTTGGGGATGCATGAATGCTGTCAACATTGGCAATCTGAAATACACCTAAAAGAAACATGCATGTCAACATGCACTGTGACTACTGAAGCAGATCATGATATTCTCCATAGGATTGCATTCAAATCTCACACCAATCTATTTAAGCCAGATGCAGACTCAAAATTTAAAAGTTCAATGCAAAGAAAGGTTGAAACGCACACTGATGACCTCCCTTTGTAGCGGACCACCCCTCTGACTTGGCCAGTCAGGGGACTGCGCTACCTTTTCACTACACTTCCCAGCGAACACCACGGCGCTCCGAGTCATGCGGGGAGTGGCCTCTTGTTAAATAGCCCAAGTTCAAGCTCAATGGCGTGTGAGACTGTTCTGCAATTACAGCGCGTGCAGACAAGCAGAGCGAGAGAGAAGAAGAGGAAAAGTGTGCGCCGTGAAGAGAAGTTTCGCACAACCGTCGCACGTTTCCAGTTCCATTCCTTGTGCCGGATGAACGGAGTAAAAGTCAAGTTATGAAGAGGATTCTCGTGTGCTGTTCGGCAAGGTGAAACCCACGCAGACCTGGGCGACTCCGACAACGCTGGAGTCGTTGTTCTCGTGCACCTGTGTCGGCGTGCAGACCTGGAGGCATCCTCAGATCACATTCGCTGTCAGGAAGAATCCTGGATCAGGACGAACAGAACACTTGAACATAACGGACGGTAAACCTTCATCTTTGTGCACCTGGCTCTTCCTCCACTCTCAAACTCGTTGCTGCTCTTACAGCTCTCATCCCAGCCATCTCTCCACACACACACACGCACACGCACACGCACACCCAACACGCACATAATTATGGACCTTTACAGACTATATTTATGTTTGTGTTTATTATTTTCGAAACCTTGAATGCCTTGTTTGAATTATGAACTCGTGATCACTTTAAGGAACAAAAAGAGAATTCTTGTGTTGACTGATTTATTTGTGTTTGGTAAATATTTTGTATTAAATGCTGACGTGGCATTCCTTAACTTTAACTTTGGTAGTTTGTTAAACTACCTGGCGCCTGAACCAGACATTTAAAATACATTTTTCATATTCACCCTCAGTAGGCTAGGGGGCGTCACGTTACAGAATGGCGCCTGAACAGGGACTGAACTAAATTGACAGACTCTGATGTGATCATGATTCATGCATGGACAATTCACTTGAGCATTGAATATTTCGTCTTGCTGAATACAAACTGTTTTCATGTGGAGCTGAGTAATTGTCTATTTCTGTGGCTTCAATTAACCATGGACTATTGAAACTGAACTGAAGTGTTGCATTGCATTGAATGGACAATTATATTGAAAAGGACTGAACTTGGACTGCTTTCAGTGGCTTATATAGCCTAAGTGGGTTTAAAACAATTTCTAAGAAAAATAATCACTGAAAAAATGGCACATTGACAAAAAAAGGGGCCTTGGAGAAAAAAAATGTCTCTTTAAAGAAAATGCATAGTGATTTTGTAACCTGTTAAAAATATTGGATGTGCTTAAATGTGAACAAAACAGTTATGTTGATGGTGCATTGAGTTAATGATTTGGGAGATTATTCATATGCATTATTGCTGTAATTCCCATTCGTTTGTATACACTCACAACAGCACATATCTACAACTGATTCACATACACACACATCCTTGCTTTGACCTGCTTGGCACTACAGCCACTATGTCCATCAACGTTCTCTCTGTTCCACCACGGAACGCCCTTTTCATACCAATCCAACCTCCTCTCCCTCTGGTCTGTTTTGGACTATCGAGCACCAGAACCCGAGTAGAGTGGGACATGGATTTTAATGCAACACAAAAGAACATTGAAACATTAGGAAATAACATAAAAACAGAACTCTCTGCAATGCTGGATAACATGCGAACATTCTTTGTGGATTTTAAGCAGCAACTGCGACAGCTGACTGAAATTCGGGGCTGGGTGGATCAGCTCAGACATGACCTCCAGGTTCATCATGTCAACCTGCAGGGTGACCACCAGGTGGCCTCGGGACTCAGCGAATCCCCAGGTAGAGCACCTGCAACTTGCTGTGCTCCAGAAGCATCTCCAGCTGCAGGTCGAGGTGGTGCTTGTCTCTTCACCTCTGTGCAACCGGAGTCGGACATGCAGCCTACTTCTCCAGTTCGCCTCCCAGTCTCCATGTCTACAGTGCATGCAGAGCAGCAGAGGTGCCCTGTGATCCAGCGCATCCTGCACTCCATCGGCGAAGGCTGTGAAGACACAAGCCGGAAGTATGCTGTGTCTGCAGGTGTGGTGTATAGGAAGACCCAATCTGGTCAGTACAGACTTTACATTCCCTCTACACTGGTGGAAGCTGTCCTGCGTGCTTACACACAACCCGAGCACCAGGGGCTGTTTAAGACTTTCTATCGTTTGCACAGTGCTGTTTTTTGGCCTAACCTGTGGAGTTCATTAAAGAGCTTCATGAGGGCCTCTCCAAAGACTGACACTGGAAGTAGAGGACAGCCTTCAACTGCAGCTCCATGTGAACCTGCTGTTACAGACTGTGGTGCAGTTCAGGACATTAATGTTTGCAATCCAACAGCAGCCTTAGTCCAGAGTTCTGACAAAGCAGAAGAACTGTATTCACTTTCTGTATTTAAAATGTTTCACACACTTGTTCCTCATACCAGGACCAGTAGCAGTGATGACGGACCCTTCTCCACTGACTCTTCAGAAGATGAGGCTGACATTATGTGCTACCCTGGGTGGTGAGTTTCATCCAACCTACGGTTGTCTTTCCAAGGGGGGGAGAGTGTAGCGGACCGCCCCTCTGACTTGGCCAGTCAGGGGACTGCGCTACCTTTTCTTCACTACACTTCCCAGCGAACACCACGGCGCTCCGAGTCATGCGGGGAGTGGCCTCTTGTTAAATAGCCCAAGTTCAAGCTCAATGGCGGGTGAGACTGTTCTGCAATTACAGCGCGTGCAGAGAAGCAGAGCGAGAGAGAAGAAGAGGAAAAGTGTGCGCCGTGAAGAGAAGTTTCGCACAACCGTCGCACGTTTCCAGTTCCATTCCTTGTGCCGGATGAACGGAGTAAAAGTCAAGTTATGAAGAGGATTCTCGTGTGCTGTTCGGCAAGGTGAAACCCACGCAGACCTGGGCGACTCCGACAACGCTGGAGTCGTTGTTCTCGTGCACCTGTGTCGGCGTGCAGACCTGGAGGCATCCTCAGATCACATTCGCTGTCAGGAAGAATCCTGGATCAGGACGAACAGAACACTTGAACATAACGGACGGTAAACCTTCATCTTTGTGCACCTGGCTCTTCCTCCACTCTCAAACTCGTTGCTGCTCTTACAGCTCTCATCCCAGCCATCTCTCCACACACACACACACACACGCCCAACACGCACATAATTATGGACATTTACGGACTACATTTATGTTTGCGTTTATTATTTTGAAACCTTGAATGCCTTGTTTTGACTTATGAACTCGTGATCACTAAAAGAAAAGAAAAGAGAATTCTTGTGTTGAACTGATTTATTTGTGTTTGGTAAATATTTTGTATTAAATGCTGACGTGGCATTCCTTAACTTTAACTTTGGTAGTTTGTTAAACTACCTGGCGCCTGAACCAGACATTTAAAATACATTTTTCATATTCACCCTCAGTAGGCTAGGGGGCGTCACGTTACACCTTGTCATCCCTTTTCATTTCGTTTCATTTTGAGACGATTCGAGCCAACATAGCCCCTTCTCTACCAGATTTTAATCTGGGGTGTACTCACTTTTGTGAGTACATGTTCAAACATTAATGGCTGTATTTTGTTTTTTTCTGAGTGAACAAGAAATTTAAGTGGTTAAATATGTTGTTAAAAGGTCACTAATCATTGTGTCAAAGTGAAATTTCTGTAATGCTTTCCTATGAAAAGATAAACTCAAAAATCTGCAAAACTGTGAGGGGTGTATTCACTTTCGTGATATACTGTACACACATGCTAGCACACACCCCACACACACACTGTGTTGCAAAAGCACATTATCTGCACAGCACAACAATTTAACAACAATTTCATTTCTGTCTTGACATCTGGACCCTCAAAACAGTGATAACAGTAAACACTTTTTTCCCCTTTTTTCCTTTTTTTTTAAGGATGAAAGTGAAAGTTTACAAACTCATTGTAGTGCGAATTCATATGGATGTTTACCAAATGTAGCGTACATCATCTGAGACTAAAGATGGTGAATCACATTACATGAACAAATAAAATGACTGACTTGAGTGACTGCGGTCTGCAGTGTGAATCCTCCAGCAGAGCACATATCTGATTCACTCCAAAGTCCCCTTGGATTTTTCCACTCAGATCCAGTTCTGTGGGGAGTAAGGGGTTTTCCCCCAGAACTGAACTCAGATATGTATAAGCTTCCTGTGCAGCATCACTCTTCAACAACCTGCAAAGAGAAACAAGAGAACAACACTTAATATTTAGTATCTTTATCAGGATTCAACAAGAGTACAAAGAGTCATGACAAATATGAGACTGCAATGCGACACATGCATTCAACTCCTGTTCTATCATAAAATGTTTAGCAAAGTAATAGAATACAGAAACTATTCATTGAAAGGTAGGCTACTGTTTAGAGTACAATGACTCCTCAATCCATTTTCATTCTTTCACCTCAGGTTGCATTTTTGATTTGTAAATACAGCAGTAAGGAGCTTCACTCCAGAGTCTCCAGGGTCATTTCCTCTCAGGTCCAGCTCCTCCAGGTGTGAAGGGTTTGATTTGAGAGCTGCAGCAAGAGCAGCATATCCTTCTCCTGTTACACCACAGTCAGATAGCCTGAAGAGAAAGATTGCTGATGTTTATTTTTGTTAATTCACATGCCACTATAAAGGTTTGTCTGACAAAGCAACAGTGCAGGGCTCTTTCTTTCTCGTCATTATTCTGATACATTTAATCAGAGAATAAGAATATTCAGATACAACATTTTCACTGATGTATCTGCTAATGTCTGATGTCAACTAAACACTAAAAATATAAATAAAGATATTGAAACGTATCAGCAGGTTTCAGAGGCATGTGAAATATAGTTTTTCAGCTCTACATTTACATAATGATGTATCTTAGATGTGTCTAAACCTTAACACTGGTTTATTATTTTATCATCGAAACGCGGAGCGTAGGGGATGTAATGGTTTTGCGTATGCCGCCGCGTAAGGTCTTTCGTGTTGACGCAATAACTTTTGAACAGATGGTTGGATTCGTCCCAGATTCGGTGAGTTAATGATCTAGGGTAGGTTCATAAACTGATTAGATGTTGGAAGCCAACACTTTCAAGATGGCAGAATTTTCATTTGGCCCATAACTTCTGACTGGGTGGATTGGTTCACTATTACAGTGGATCCACCACATTAGGCACAGTGTAATAACCAGTGTAACAATATTTAATACCATGTAATACTAGTGTAACAATGTGTAATACCATGTAATACAGTTACACACAAATACATGATTTAAGTACAAAATTGGTACATGATGTTACAGTACACTATTGGATATTGTTACACTGTTTATTACACTGTACCTAAGGTGGTAGATCCACTGTAATAGTGAACCATTAAAATTAAGTGTTACCATTTGCCCCATTTGTTGCCTCTTTTTCACAACAGTCATTTGGTTTTAAGCCTATGCACATCACTGACTATTAAAGAGATATTACATATATTTCTCTTACATTTCGTATTTAACATTTAAGTTTATAAATAGGTGGAATGATGGGGACTGGAAGTGACACGTTTGGAGAATATACCTTTAGCAGTCGGAGGCATTTGGAGTGTGCGCACATTCAAATAAATAGGTGCTTGATTAAACGTGATCAAGGACAGAAACATCCACACACTGTTTTTGCTCCTGGTTTCCAGGTTTGTCTGACACAGCAGCAGTGTGTGGATATTTCTTCTTTTTTCATTATTCTAATACTAGGCGAGTGCATTTATGACTTAACCCCAAAAAAATTCTAACAAAAGGTTTCTCAGTGGTTTACAGTAATATCAGATGTACTTAACAACATACTAAAAATCTGCCAAAATCTGACTTCAGGAAAGGCCTCATTTTCAAGATGGCCGCCGCCGGGCCCTGAAATTGACTCGGGCTTTAAAATTGCATTGAAATGACCAGGAATAGTGGTGTTTGATGCATGTTTCAACCTTGTAATGTTGTAATTAGACTATGTCCTTGATATATATATGGTTATTAGTGCAGTTTGCTGTTAAAAAATCAATTTACAACTGTATGGTACTGTAATATTAGACAAATTTGGCCTAGCGGTTAGGCATAATAGTGCTAACCTCTTCTTTGTGTGCATTTTTTTCAATTATGATTATGTTTTACATTAATATTCATGTTGTGCATGTGCATGTTTTAAAATGTCTTTGTTTATTTCATTTTGACAGTAATGATCAATGGTAAAAAGCAAGGAATCCATACATAGGATTGAAAATTTCACTTTTCACTGCCTCCCGTGTAGACAAGACATGACAAACATTAAAAGTGCATGACATTATAACATCTATGTGCACAGGCAAAACCAAAAATACACTTTAACTTATCTTAACCTATCCTAAGTACACAGCCACAACACACAAAACATTACAGTAACTATAAATAAATGAATCAAATTACACATATGCGTACAGTAGTCAGATCAGGTACCTGTAAAAAATAAGAGATTGTGAGCACAAGACAGTTTATTATGTTCAAACAAAAGGGTAGTTCCTCGCGCTTCTGCTTTATCATCTGGTGCATCGACGGGAGAGAGGCAGGAAATCTTCACTTGAAGGACAACACCGGAGCAGCACAGATGTATTTCTTTGTGTTTTTTATTCAAGTGCACAACATGACTAACGTTTCGATGGTTAGACCATCTTCATCAGAGTCCATGAGTGGAATGGAGAGAAGAGCCTAATTTTGTTTACAGTTTATTATGTATTTGTTTAGCACAACAGGTATACATAGTACAGTTGTATGTGGGAAAAGTCTTTTCTGGGGGGTCTGAGAGCAATTGTTCTTTGGAAAGATGCAGATTTTTCCGGCAGCCTGTTGGGTGCAGAGAAGAACTCAGCATCCTTACAGTCTGTTTGAGACTCTGGTGGTGCTAGAAGAGAAGCTTGTTGAGTGGCTTGCATCACTATTGTGATCACTTTGTGGGTGGTGTATCCAAACCCATTCAATATGGTTGTGACGAAGGGGAATAGAGTTGTCCAGCCGAGAATCGAAACTGGACCTTCTGGGGTACCAAACTGGGGCTCTGACCGCTAGACCAAGGAGCCAGGCTCCTGAGTGTGACTATCAGAACACACCCACAGCCCTAGTGATGCTCACTCCATCACACTGCCTTCCCCTTCAGGAAGCGTACTCGTGCACTTCACACACTTCATGGTGTCCCTCACGCAACTGCCCGTCATAATTCCCCCATCCAGTGTGCCCCATCATCAGTGCTTCACCCATCACTGGGGTCCCTCACCACGGGGTTACCAATCCTGGGTGTCCCTCACTTGGAATTACGGCTCACACACAATGCGTACGCTTCTGATGGCATCACACCATCCCACTTCTGACACCATTTGTAGCGAAGGGGAGTAGAGTTGCCCAGCCTAGAACAAAACCCAGACCTTCTGGGCTTGTAAACTGGGGCCCTGACCCCCAAAGAGCCAATCTCGTTGGTGTGACAGTCAGAACACACCCACAACCCTAGTGATGGTCACTCCATCACAATAGTAGCCAAGCTAAACCATACACTGTGCCACCAATGCAAAAAAGTGGGATCAAGTACAGTTTCCTAAATGGGCGAGAATTCCCTTTTAACTCCATTCATTCTCCTTGTCTCCTAAAGGGGCATGATACAGGTACACAAATGTGGTCTTAGAAATGTGGTCATGATGGCAAAGCACTTGCCTCGATTGTTCAGGAAGTTGAGACACTTCTTGACATGCAGTGTTGGTCCAGAATAGGTCATCATTGATGTCCAAACCGAGCCAGGCCGTGCCCTTCTGATGACACAACACCTTCAGTGTTGCTTCTAGTCAGGCCAGGAGGAATACTCTTATATACTAATATTTCTGAGCTTCGGAAAAAATGGGCACTCCTCCCACTTTGTTAGAAAGCATGCAACCATTAGCAAACCAAGGGGGTGGGTCGACCATGCCGTTTGGAAAATGTTGATTGTTGTGCTCTTGGTCAGACCAAGTCTTGAAGACATTTGAAAGTCAATGATAATCAGGCCAAACCCACATCTCATCTTTGTGCTGCTCAAATGGTGCTGCCTCTTTCCTGTAGTGTGCCTTGTCCCTCTTGATCGTCTGTGAACTTAACAAGATTGGAGTGGTACTGTAGGTTGACGTCCAGTCATTTATTAGCAGGGTGAAAAGCAGAAGGCTGAGCATGATTGTGCAAGCTGTGACTCCTGCCCTGCCTGTATCCCAGGGCAAGCAAGGGGCATGGACCAGGTGGGAGTACTGCATCCAAAGGGTAATTTATTGGTTGGACATCTTGCAAGGCCACTCCACTTGCGCCGTTTGGATAGCTACAGCAGCAGCAGCTCCTTTTACTTTGTGATCTCTGGCTCCATCAACTCTAAAACCAGCCGGGCCTTCTCTTGCTTGTATCCAAGTCCTACAGACTTAACTGGAAGATGAAGCAGATTCTTGCCAAAGAGTTATACATGCATTGGTAGCATCATAGCTTGAGTGCACTGGGAGAATGACATAACTAGCAATTCAAGGTACTTCATAATGATGGCCACAGGTCACATTCATTTCAGCAGGATGGGGAATTCTCGGGCATCATGTTTAGCCAGCTACTATGATTTAGCCTGTTACTATGATGCTGCACAATATTTCAAGATCAAGTCAATCTGGTCAAACTGCTCATATCTGTGCTATTTCAGCGCTGCCCAAATTTTGGAAACTCAATGCACTTTGCTTGACACACACCATTAAGAATATGGCTCACACTTCAGCTTGGCCAGAGTCACGATGGAAGTCATGGATGAATTTCCTGTTTAATGTTTATTATATTTGAATTAAAAAAATAACACATTTTGTTCCAAATTCAAATTCTTCAGCACGAGTCCAGAGTTTAATATTATTGGGATCAGTATGATGTGGATAATTCTAAGTTAATTCCCAAAATATTATTTTAATTTACTTGGTCAAAACAAACATGAACCACCACTTTTCCTGGTCATTTCAAGGTCTATATAAGATCACCGGGCCAACATACAGTATAAATAAATATATATAATAAATAAATAAAATGTAAAAACATACATATATTTAAAGTAAAGTGAAAATAATCACAAACAAAGGGGATAGCAGTACTTAGCTTACATACAGTATGCCAGAGCAGATTTGGCTAATATCACAGTAGGCTGCCATCAATCAAAACAAAATCAAAATGCATTTATAACCATTCATAATATCAGGGAAATATTCAAACAACATTACATGGTGAAAAAAAAACCATATCAAACACCTCTATTCCTGGTCATTTCAATGTCATTTTATGTCCACATTCATCTCTTGTCTATCCATACAGGAAGCAGTGAAAAGTTAAATTTTGAATCCTTCGTATGGATTCCTTGCTTTTTACCATTGATCATTACTGTCAAAATAAAATAAACAAATACATTTTAAAACATGCACATGCAACACATGTATATTAATGTAAAACATAATCATAATTGGGAAAAAAAACCTAAAATGCACAAAAGGAAGAGGTTAGCGGTATTTAGCCTAACCGCTAGGCCAAATTTGTGTAATATTACAATACCATACAGTTGGAAATTGATTTTTTAACAGCAAACTGCACTAATAACCATATATATATCACGAACATAGTCTAATGACAACATTACAAGGTTGAAACATGCATCAAACACCACTATTCCTGGTCATTTCAATGCAATTTTAAGGCCAGAGTCAATTTAAGGGCCCGGCGGCGGCCATCTTGAAAATGAGGCCTTTCCTGAAGTCAGATTTTGGCAGATTTTTAGTATGTTGTTAAGTACATCTGATAGTACTGTAAACCACTGAGAAACCTTTTGTTAGAATTTTTTTGGGGTTAGGTGTATTTTTCTCATAAATGCACTCGCCTATACATTTAATCAGAAAACGATAATATTCAGATACAACATTGCAACTGATGTGTCTAGTAATGCCTGATGTCTACCTAATACAAAAAAAAAATCCAAGAAAAGATATTTAAACATATCAGTATGTTTCAGAAGCACATGAATGATTCTTTTTCAGCTCTACATCTACATATTGATGTATCCTAGATATGTCTAAACCTTAACACAGGGAAACATTTTATTACAATGCACATTTAACTGCACATCTTATGCATATCTGATCAACTTCAATTCAAACCAGAAATGGCAGCTGATACTGCTCAGGTGGTCTGGTGGTAGCTACCGCTAAGCATAGACAAGGAGTGTGTTACAATATGCGGCCTTGCCTCCTCCACTAGTGCTTGTCTCCTCGTCCCGCCTCCTGGCCCCTCCTCCGTAGAGAAAACTATAAAGTTTCCCAGCTGTCAGCCTAGCCACAACAACTTTTGAGGGACTATTTTTCATTCACCATCCCAATTGCAAAAGAGAAAAAGACTCTACAATTGAGCTTTTGCAAGATATTGAAATATAATGCTGTTGTCTGATGTTATCATGACATATTACTTCCTGGTACGAGGAGACAAGCACAAGTGGAGGAAGCAAGGTCGCATATTGTAACGCATTCAAGTTGTCCCCAGTTGTAACTTGCCCCCTCCTAGCCCTTTTTGCTAGGGGTGCGTGGGTAATATTAGGAAGCCATGAACAGTGTACATGAACGCTGCTTTTCGCCTGTGCCTAGACCTGATACTGCCTTGAAAATCATCATCTGACAGAATATACCCTGTAAAGCACTAACTTGATATAAACACAAATTAGCAAAAGAGGTAGGCTACATTTTTTGAAGATGAGATTATTTGCATCAAACAAATTGAAACTTTTTCACCATGGTGTACTTGAAAGTTGAATTGGCTTGTAAGAAGCACAGCTGACTACAAGTTTATTTATTTACTAATCATAAACATATTAAATCACTAACTTGAGTTTCTTGACTCTGCAGTGTGAATCCCCCAGTAGAGCACAGAATTTCTTCACTCCTGAGTCTCCTGGTTTCTTCTCACTCAGGTCCAGGTCTGTCAGAAGTAAGGGGTTTTTACCCAGAAGTCCATTCAGATACTCAAATGCTTTCTCTGCATTATTCCCCAGGAACCTACGGGGGTGGGGGTGGGGGTGGGGGGTGGAGGGGCAATGATGTTTGCATCAACGGTCTCTACCAAATACAATATAAAATGTCCTTATTTCCATCGTATGAGATAACATTTTGATGCCTCAATCCAACTTCGTTCTTTCACCTCAGGCTGCATTTTTTATCTGTAAATACTGAAGTGAGGAGCTCCACTCCGGAGTCTCCAGGATCGTTTCCTCTCAGGTCCAGCTCCTCCAGGTGTGAGGGGTTTGATTTGAGAGCTGAGGCCAGAGCAGCATATCCTTCTCCTGTTACACCACAGTCAGATAGCCTGAAGAGAAAGATGTGTATTGCTGATGTTTTTTTGTGTTAATGTACGTGCCATTAGAAAGAAACACATCTGAATAATACATATCCTGTATTTCAATGTCATTTCTACCTTTTTAACGTACATCATCTAATGTACGTATAATAACTGTGCTTTTACCAACTCCAACTAGTAGCAACTCGAGAATCAACTTAATCAACTTTTTTTTTGTAAAATACAGTGTCCTAATCATGGTGATGTACAGCATTACATGTCCTCTCCCACCATGTGGCTGTAGTCAACAGTGGGACTCTTTTCCACGGGTAAACATATACAAGGAAAGGCATAACCCATTTGCAAATGTCATAGTCAACCTTATCAACTACTGTAATCAATGCAGCCCTAAAGATGAGACAATATTTTCACAGATCAGTCATTTATTTAGCGCAGCATTTCTTCGTAATAACTGCTGTGTTTTTAAAATGTGGGCTTTGGATGGACCTTTACTGCAATGATAGTTTACAAAACAATAGAGAAACACAAATACAATTTAAATCACAAACGTGAGCTTCTTGATTCTGCAGTGTGAATCCTCCAGTAGAGCACAGAAATCCTTAACGTCTGGGTCTCCTTGTATCTTTTTCCTCAGGTCCAGCTCTGTGAGAAGTAGTGGATTTTTTTGTAAGAGCCTCTCCAGATACAGATATGCGCTCTCTGCAGCATCACTCTTCAAAAACCTATAGAAAGAAAATAATTATGTCCAGACTATGCCCCATTATTTCAGAAAAAGGTAAAACAAACCTAAATGGCTCACCTCAGTCTGCATTTCTGATTAGTCAGTGCTGAAGTGAGGAGCTTTACTCCAGAGTCTCCAGGGTCGTTTCCTCTCAGGTCCAGCTCCTCCAGGTGTGAAGGGTTTGATTTGAGAGCTGAGGCCAGAGCAGCATATCCTTCTCCTGTTATGTTAGAGTACGAAAGCCTGGAAAGAGTGTACGTCATTATTCTTAAATATCTAAGTTAATGTGTGTGGCAGCCGTGGTGAAATGGTTAGGACGTTAGCCCTGTAGATCACAGGGTTGCAAGTTTAATCCCCAGCCCCCTCCCTACATGGCTGATGTGCACTTGAGCAAGGCACGTATCCCCACACTGCTCCAGGGACTGTAACCAACACCCTGTAATTATCTGTAAGTCTCTTTGGATAAAAGTGTCAGCTAAGTGTAATGCCATGTAATGTAAAGTACTTAACCCTGTGCAGAAACAAGTACAAGATGCAACATGTTTTATTGTCTGATACTCTGATATTATCTACAAATTTCATGAGCAATTGATTTTGTTGTGCTCAAAAAATGTAAGAAATGTTAAAAAAGGCAAAAATACAGGAAAGTGAAAAAATATATTTTCGTTAAAAAAACAGATTAGAAAGAGGTTGAATTACCCCAATGACCTGAGGGAAGAAGCTTATTGTGCTGGTGTGGGCACACATAAACCTGTATCTGTGGCCAGATGGTAGTAAGGTGAAGTGTGACTCGGGTCGTGTATGCGTATAGTACACTTACCCCTCATTACCCAACGTTAGTTATAAATGGATGCTGGCTGGGTCAGTTTTTATGATGCGCTGAGCAGACATGAATGCATTTCCTGTATGTCAGTGCAATTCATGTCTTTTTCTATACTCTGGAGCCAACAGTCTTATGGCATGGCTGCACATCAAATCTTAACACCAATACAGTAGCTGTCTGACCTGTGTCATTGGTAGCAGTCTAACAGATGAATCGCTATTTGTGCATTATTTCACTTACATGAGTTTCTTGAATCTGCAGTGTGAATCACTCAGTAGAGCACAGAACTGCTTCACTCCTGAGTCTCCTGGTTTCTTCTCACTCAGGTCCAGCTCTGTTAGGAGTAAGGGATTTCCACCCAGAACTTCACAAAGATAATCATAGGCTGTCTGTGCTTCATCGCTCTTCAAAAACCTGTAAAGAAGAGAGGAAATTACATATTTCATCATAACTAAAACCCCTTCCTGTCACCATATTACCCCTGCACTCCAACATCTCCACTGGCTCCCTATCAAATTTAGAATTCACTTTAAAATACTTCTCCACACCTTCAAGGCTATCCACAATCTTGCCCCTCCTTATTTATCTAATCTTATTCACATTGCTATTCCCTCCCGCCCCCTCCGTTCCTCTTCCTCCATTCTCCTCTCTGTCCCTTCTGCACATCTCAGCACCATGGGGAACAGAGCTTTCAGTTGCTCTGCTCCTCAGCTCTGGAATGTGCTTCCCCCTGACATCCGCAATACCCCTGTTCAAATCCAGACCTAAAACTCATCTATTTCTGCAAACCTACTCAAACTCAACAACGACAAAATAGAGATCATTGCAGTGTACCCCCCATCCCAGGCCAAGGAGGTTGCTGATCTGTCCCTGGATGTGGATGGCTATACCATCAGGCCATCCTCAGAGGTGCGAAACCTAGGTGTCGTCCTTGACCCTTCCCTCTCATTCCAGTCTCACATCAAAAACATCACCAAATCTGCCTTCTTCCATCTCAAGAACATCTCCAGACTCCGGCCCTCACTCTCTGACTCTGTGACCGAAACACTTATCCATGCTTTCATTACTTCCCGCCTGGACTACTGCAATGGGGTACTGTATGGCCTACCCAAGAAAGCCACAGCACGAAAAGGGGGATTTGTGACAATGAGCTCGTCCCAAATCGCCCACGGACTTGCCTAACTTTCGTCTGATTTTGAGCGCTGAGAGAATGCGAAATTAACAGTTTTGGTGTCACGTAAATCGCCCGGAAGCGAATCAGAGCCGTGGAGAGGTCTCACAGCAGGGTGTTAATGGCCCAACGATTAACATGAAAGGCAATGACAGCCAGCCCGGAACGCGGACTAGCCTTGCTCTTATTGGACGAAAAAGACACGTGACTCAAAGTAAAAGAGCTGCGCTGTTGGTTAGCATGGTCGGCAGCTACGACCTTCTATTGGTCACGTTGGATTAATTTATGCATACCGTAGGCCTATACGGTAGGTCCGTATAATTATGCAAAAATTATTATTACTAATATACCTAGGTTGATTTTACTTTGTGTATTCACATCATTATGTTCACATCATTATAGACTGCACTGTGATGGGGCTTCAGCATGCATGATGTGAATTTATTGCTAAAATGAAAATGAATGAAATGAAAATGATTTTTTTAAATGCTTTTAATATCACACCAAACAATGTACACACACTTAGACAGGAACCGTGCATTTCATAAATATACATAATTTAAAACTACATACATACCCTGCAAACAATATACTCTAGGCTATATGCAGTGATGTATAGGCTACAGTAGCCTACTCAGGTCACAAATGTACAACTCAGAAACAAACACGCATCTCTCTCCCAAGCGGCGTTTCCGATTGTCTCCCACGTCCTAACACTGGCCGTCAGAGCAATGAAGAAATCTTAATACTCAACAGCACTCAAATTTTGCCTAGTAGAACAGGTGAGGTCAGGCATAAACGCGTTGTCCTGACCGTCTGTTAAGACAATGCGATGCGACACAGAAAAGACGGGCGGCTCTCCGTGCATAGTGACTAAAAGTTAGCATCAACTTTGAAAAAGGGTCAAGTCACCATCAGAAGAAAACGGCCGTCTTGTAAAACATGTGTTTGAGTGAAACGGTAGACGGTAGGGACTTTGCGAGGCTATTTATTTAATGCCTACATATAACGTGACCCAAAATGTCTCTAAGCTGCACGTTGCAATATAGCCAAGTATTCGAGAAAACCTGATGCAGCCAGAGTCCAACAACTTCAGTGCACCAGAAGTGAATTCGCCTTCTAGTTGGGTGCGTGCGTCACGTGTATTTAATAGAATATATGCGCATGTACAATACAGCTACCTTATTACCTGGAATATTTTTGAGGGCTGATATTACAAAAAGCTAGTAGGTAATTTTACTTTTCTTTTCTCTACCTACCATTCAACCATGAGTGGTTGGCTCTGTCCACCCACCAGTTTGAACTAAATAACTAAGATTTTTTTGTATTTTATTTTTTATTTTATTTTTTTTTGGGGGGGGGGGGGTGAAAGGGGAAAATAAGTTCAAAAATGTAAATAATAATAATTAAAAAAAACGGATTTCATAGGCCCCTACGACAGGTTAGGTTTGGGAAGGGCACAATTCATAAAACTCAGAAACATACAATGCTTTTTCAAAAAAAGGGTTCTATGTTCCCCGCTGCATCCAAGTAGACTGCTGCCACATTGCTAAGAGCAGGTTGTTATTACACCTCTGACAGGTTAGGTTAGGCATTTCACCCTGCCAAGACACTGGACCTTCTATGATCAGGGCGTCCTCGTCATACTGCAGCAGGCACCCTGTTGTTTCTACAGCTCCTAGAAGAGAGACAAATAAATTAAATACTTCGCCATGCATCTCATATTGACATAGCTAATGTATCAATGAGCAAGTCATATTGGTCACAAAGAAGTTAATCTTACATTCTTTCAGTCTTCTATGGCAAGACTGCTCCTCATAAGAGCTGTTAGGCCTTCAAGTGACTCGTCTTCGCCATATTATGAGACAGCAGCCTGTGAAAACATGGTAAACAGAATAACCCATTAACCTTGGGTCCTAATATAATACATGGACATAAACTAGCCTACATTATTTAGACAATGTCAGTAGACCTCCACGTGAAACAATAAGAAAAAGTGACCATGCATAATTTCAATTTCTTGAAGAGGCCAGCTACACTTATTTGTGCAACAAGTGCTGTTTTGAGGACCCATACGTTTTAAGGACATGCTGCCTACTGTTGCAAATGCCAGGGTATTTCACATTGATTTCGGGGTGGCGTGCTCTATGCCAGTGTTTCCCAACCTTTTTTTGTCTTAAGTACCCCCTAAGCCTTTTCTCATACCACAAGTACCCCCTGACTCATGCTTTATATCCCAATGTGACTATGCTCCATACATGTTTTCATTTTTCCAAGTACCCCCTGCAGGGTGCTCGCGTACCCCTAGTGGTACACGTACCCCTGGTTGGGAAAGACTGCTCTATGCAACACTTATTTGTGCAACAAGTGCTGTTTTGAGGGCCCATACTTTTTAAGGACAGGTTGCCTACTGTTGCAAATGCCAGGGTATTTCACATTGATTTCCAAACTATTTATTTCCTAACTACAGGGACGTTAGTCGATACATAGTAATGACGCTACGACCAAGCTACTAGGGAATGTAATTAAACTAGTCGCTTCGCTACTGCCCAGCACTGAAAACCAACATACCCAGACGGCACACCAATCTTGCCAACGTCGCCTAGATGCATTTTTGCCGCTGTAAAATACATTGGCAAGACGTCCAAGCATTAGTTCATCAGCGAAATGCCGGGCAGACGTGAAAAATGAGCAGTGCCCAGCAACTAGTTGATGAGCTAACGCAATAGCATGCTAACGGTAGCCTTTGTCAATCTTAAGCGCTGGGAGATGGTCACTCCCATGTAAGATCACTCCCGGACGTGTAGTCCCAGGTGACCCTATCAATCCCAGGCGTTCTATCCCACCCGATTACATTTCTCGTATTATCATACACTACCACATACAAGCAATTTAGGGTTAGGTTTAGGATTAAGGTAAGGGTTAGGTTTAGGGTACGTAACAAAAAACTAACATCAAAAAGATAACTAGCTCGGTGGGCTCGATAGTCTGGCTAGTGGGAGCGAACCGACTGGGGATCGAACCGCGCTGGGAGCGACAAACTGGGAATCATCTTTAGGCAGGGGAAAGGCAATTGAGAACGAGCAATGTCAAACAACTTACCATCAACAAGTATACTTAACATATTCACCGTTTCACTACTGCATTTTGTCATTACGATGCTCGCAAGTTATCAGAATTGAGTAGCGTACAGCAGCAACAAGAGTAGTCACATTCATTGAGGGGACTTGTGCTACAACTTAGCAATGGCGGATCTGTGTTCAGAGGAGCTATTCAATTGCTCTTGAGTACTGAAACTTTAAACCACAGTTGAGTAAAATTTACTTACATGTATGTGAAGCCCATTTTCCGTTGGTATGTGAGGAACTTTCCCCCATGTCGCCAAGAAACTTGTAACAGTGAAACCACACAGACAGCGCGTGGTTCTGTTCAGATAGGTCTGTGTAGTGATGGGGAACTTGAAGCGAGGCTTCGAAGCCTGCTTCGAGCAAAAGTGGGCGTAACATATGAAGCCTTGCTTCGAGGCTTGTGTCCGCAACGTAAAAACCACGTGACAATGCCAGATGAGGCTTCACATTTTGCGATGCGCGTCGAGGTTTCATTGCGCGCCGCTACCCAAACGAGCTTTCTGCGCCTCAGAGCACTTCTCAAGTTTTCAAGATTTGTTGTTGAGACTGGATATGTAGGCTAGTGGCTTTGATTTGGTTCCACTCTGCAATAAATTCAGCTCATGCCGTAGATTGACCCAAATGTCAAAATGATCTATGCACCTCCAATTCCCTTTTGAAGTAGTTTTTATAAAGTGAGACGCTTCCGAAGACGAGGTGGGAAATTGTTTTAGTTCTACCGCTAAGCAACCATAAACGAGACAGCAGTTCTGTCAGCAATTATTAATACTTAACTAGGCCTACAGCTAAATAAGAGAACAGACCTATTTTATTTATTATAGGTTTTGTGCGGGTTTTAACAGTCTTTACAAGTTGATTCATGTTGACTAGGCCTACAACAAGGAAACTCTGCTAAGTTGTGCAGAGTCAAGCGGCTAGCGCAGTGGTTAAAGTGTCCGAGCTGGGTTTTCAGGATCATCAGATCAAATCCCTGTAGTAGTGACATGATGATAATCCAACTAGTTCTTGCTTTCGCAGGGTAGCTTTCTAATAAACTTGACCAAGTAAACCATGACATCATTCTGCCAGGCGACTGAGTGCTACCTTTATAATTGTGAGTTCGAATATAAGTAGTGGATAGCTGATATTTGTTGGTATCCCTTGAATTACATTTAATTCATATAGAATTATAGTAGGCTAATATTTCTTTCTGGTTATTTTAATTGGCTGCTTATTGTGTTGCGTTTATGGCCGATCACTCCCAGTTGCGCGCCGACCTCCACACAATGATGCTCTCTCACTTCCACGATAACACAGGGTCAGCGTTAACCTTGATTTTAGTGTCCCACAATCACGAGTAATTAATTCCATACACACACACCATCACATTTATTGAAACAGAACGGATACAAATAAGACGCGAGAAATCAAATCCAATGCCTGCGGTGTCAATTCATTGCACACCAGATGGCGCCAGTGAGAACTGAGGCTTCGAGAAAGGCTTCGAAAGCTCGAACCTTTTTGCATGAAAGCCTCATTGGTTCAGGAAGCCTCATTTCGCCATCACTAGGTCTGTGTTGTTGACCGCGGTAGATGGCTTCTTTGTGGCTTGTGTGTGGAATTCGCATTGTGCGAATTAGTTGTACTGCCACCTAAAGGCTTGGTGTAGAACTAATTTAACCAGAGACAGTCTGTTTTGAACTTCCTTGAACAATCCTTGCTTTAGTTCAGAATAATTTAAAAACCAGAGTGGCCAAGCACATTGATGTTTTTCCTCAAAAGCAGGGGTGAGGAACCTTTTTAATTCAAAGGGTCACTTCAAAATGTAGGCTATGTCCAAGAAAGATCATTCAGATGTTTCTATTCTGATTTCTATTCGGTTCATTTAAATGTTTATAGCACCGATCGAATTGTTCGATCAACTTCATTTCTGAGCTTATAGTATCATAATAAAATGTACTGACAGCAGAGCTGTGGCTAGAAGAAAGGTTTAATGCAGGGGTGGGGAACCTTTTTCATTCGAAGGGCCACTTCAAATTCCTACCATGGTCATAAAATCCTCCGGGGGCCGTACTATGAACACAAATCAGGATTTCCCCATGAAATTTAGGCATATATAGACACCTTTAGGCCTATATAGACATATAGACACCTTTAAAGGTAGACACATTTAAAACAGTCCCCACCTTTTCTAGGTCCCCTGAATATAGGCCTAACTTAATTGCATTGGAAATGTAATTTCTAAGATTCCTTTAGGCCTGCAAAATATGTCATAGGCCTATTTCATGTGAAGTTGCAAAACATTATAATGATATCAGGGGCCGGATAAAACGGCCTCAAGGGCCCTCGAGACATAGGTTCACTACCCCTGGTTTAATGGTTAGTGATTCTGAAAAACACCACTGGGCAGCGTGAACAAACATACATACAGACACACACACACACACACACACACACACACACACACACACACACACACACACACACACACACACACACACACACACACACACACACACACACACACACACACACACATTTTAGTAAAAGGCCAAAAAATGCCCTAGGGCCCCCAACAATCCCGTTGCCTAGGGACCCCAAAATCCTAGAAACAGGCCTGCCGACCCCCCACTCCCTCCCACCCACCTGACCTCACCCCACCCCACCCCACTTGAAATTCACTGTAGCAGCTCCCGACCTGATCACTGGCATTTACATATTAAAGGCTCTCCTAAGAAGGGGATGGGAGGGGGGCATGGGGGAGCCGCAAATGCTGTGGCTTGAGGTATGAGGCAGTTTAAGGTGCAAAACTCATCCACATATTCCTCTTTTCATGCAGTGAGCCTTGGAACGACTACAGTACGTTCAAAATTCAGCAGCCAGAATTATGTCTCGCACGAAGCGGTGGCAACACATCACTCCCACACTCAGACAGCTTCACTGGCTCCCAGTGAAGTCCCGCATTCAGTATAAAATTCTCCTGCTGACATACAAATCACTTCACTCTCTTGCTCCTCAGTATCTCTCTGAACTCCTCCAACCCCACTCCCAGTCCAGGTCTCTGCGGTCTTCTGAAAAGGACAATCTCATCATCCCCCGAGCCAGACTCCGTACTGTTGGTGACAGAGCTTTTTGTGTTGCTGCCCCCACGCTCTGGAACAGTCTACCTCCCAACATACGCCAGGCCCCCACACTGGCTACGTTCAAGAAGCACCTGAAATCACATCTATTCACAGAGGCATATGGACTTTAACTTCACTGGCCCATCCTCTGCCCCTTCAACCTCAACCACCCACCCCCCCCGCGCCCCCACCCACCCAATGTAAAGCGACCTTGGGCTCCTTGAAAGGCGGTATAGAAAACCAAGTCATTATTATTATTATTATTATTATTATTATTATTATTATTATTACCATTATTATTATTATTATTATTTCAGTTAGCCTATTCTTTATGACTATTTAACTCTATTTTGTTTTATTTTGTTTTTTTATTTATTTTCTATATATCTATATTTTGTTTACAATCTGTTTATCTGTCTTGTTTTATTTTGCCTCTCTCTGTACAGTGTCCTTGAGTTTTTTGAAAGGCGCTTTTAAATAAAATGCATTCTTATTATTATTATATTTGATGTATAATATGAAGGTAGAATATCTTTATAACGCCGCCTGTATTATATTTCATGAGTAAACTTCCGAGACCTCTCCCCACTGACATGAAATAAAAAAATTCTCAAAAAAATGTTGTACTGTAAAAATGTTGTCTGTAATTGTACTGGGCTGGAAAACATGCTAATTTCTACAAGGGGGCAGCAGTCAACAACAATCTCACAGTAGCTGAACAGGAAGGGAGACTTTCTCCATGAGTGGAGAAGAAAGATCATCAAATCTGGTGTACACATTTCCTAAATATTGTTGTGTACACTTTGATTTGAACATTTACTTTGTGTAATTAATCAGGGATGAGTTAAAGGGGTATGCCACTATTTTGGGGCTTAATACAGTTAAAATTGTTGGCTGGGGTTTATAAAGGTGGTAAAGTGTCTTATTTTTCATGTTAAGCGTTGTCTTGCTTTAAGACAAGTTAAAAGAGGGAATATGTCGTTAAGCTAGTGAAAGTCAATGGATCCGTGTAGCATTGTAGCATGCTACACGGATCCATTGACTTTCACTAGCTTAGCGACATGCTCCCTCTTTTAACTTGTCTTAAAGCAAGACAACGGTTTTCGTGGACACACACAAAATGGCAAATTTCATGTATAATGGAAAGGACAGTGGTGTTTCTGACAGTTTTGTCATATTGTGATGATTACTGTGAATCAACATTTGCAATCGTCTTGGGCAAAACAAGTTTCTTTACATGCTAATATGAAGACTGAATCTGACATTTGGAAAACAGGACGGCATGAAAACGCCCCAAACCAGTATTAAATATTCATTCTTGCTGAGGGAAATAATGCTATGTCTACACTTTCTGTATTATATGAAAGATAAATGTTTTCTAATGTCCAAAACATCATTGGATGCAGTTAATAGTTAGTGGAATTGACAAATAAAATCCACGGACTTAAAAGTGTAGGCGAATTAGAGAATCACTCCTACACAAAATGAAGGCTGCGCTTGCCGTTTTCCAGCGGTGTTGTAAATTGCTCTACTTGTCCACCAAAGCAGCTATGATATCTACATGCAAGTGGGTGTTAATGAAAAGTGAGTAACAGCCACTCTAATAGTGGTAGTAACATCATTGCTTAGCTTATTTAGTTTGTGTTAGCATGCTAACTAGCGATTTCTTAGATCAGAATTCCATAATCACAAACGGTTGCTGATTAAAGCACATAGTTCCAAAACACGCTCAGCAACTCCAGCATCATGCAATGGCTGGTTTCATATGATTGAATTCCTCATGTATATCCACCATTAGGATGAAACAATTCCCCTCCTCTGTCCAGCTGTGAGTGCACTGACACAGAGATTCCCATCTTGAGTCCTTGCCAAAATGCTGCCGCCCACCCCCTCTCAGCACTGTCTGCTTATTGGTTCACAGACTTATCCTCCGACCAGAGACAGTTGACAACAATATTACTATTGGCCGAAATTTCTTTGTGCTGTGAACTACGAGCAGTGCACAAGTCTACAGGTGCGCAGCTTATATGGAACTTTGGATTTCCCCCCATAAAATCGCAATTTTCATTTTTTTAAATCACGATTTTTATTAAAATTCTATTAATTGTACAGCCCTAATCAATTGTATCAGTTGCCTATTCATATCTGTTGGGCAGTCATCTTAGGAAAAGGGGAGTCATCTTGAATTTCAAGCGGCCTGCATACCTTTTTAAAATAGTAATGTTGTATCTGTAGAAATATAAAGACATTGGTAAACGAATAATTACTTCATTATTCTATCCATAACTGTATCGATGTTGCACGACTCGGGAAGTAACGTGACCCGTTACAATTTGATGAATTGCACCAGATTGCCCCGGATGCTGACAAAATCTAGACGCAAATAGCAACACAGTGCCACATAAATCTGTAACAAGACGGCTTTTAATATGGTCATTCACCCTCTGTATGCATGACAACAAAATCGCTGATCATGATTACTAAAACGTTAGGTGGGTGGAGTGTATAGTGTTTTTGTGAACAAAAATATAAATTATATTTATTAATTTTCCAACAGCAATGTCAGCTGTCTATCCACCCGACGTCAACACAGCACAAATGATGGCCCCACACATTTCAATAACCTTATTTTTTGTCATTTTCAAGTACAAACGCCTGGTCAATCGTGTTAATCTTAATTGAATGTTTAAGTCCACCACTAACTCAATAGAATTGTAGAACTAGCATTTTGAGACCTAAAACCTAGTTTCATGCACTTGCCAATACAAGCATTTTACAGACATTTTCTTGATCTGATATTGTGTTACAGCCAGTTACTTGGAGAGGTCAAACCTGTATTGGAGGGAATCTGTGGGTTTTTCACCTTTACTTTTACTTTTAATACTACTGTTCCACCTAGATAACCACCTAAGCTAGACCAACTCACCCATCTTGCTTGTATTGCATTATCAATTAAGATCGACTTGACTGACTGGGTGTTTTTACTTGAAAATTGTTGAAATGTGTGGGGCCTATGAGTTTTGGTGTGTTGACGTTGCTATTTTTTAAATAATTGTTTTTATTTGTTATATATTTTCATTTCTTTGTTAAGCACAGTGTTGATGCCCTCAGTGAAAATGTACAACATTCTGCAAATAGCCATGAAAATAAAGAGAATTAATTAAATGAGAAGGTGTGTCCACACTTTTGACCAGTACAGTATGTGGTTGAAAACGTGTTGCCCCTATCCACTGTGTAGTCGTTTACGGCTCTTGTTGCAAAAAATCCATCTCGTGGAAGAGAAAAGAGCACACGTTTTTGCCGAAAAACTTTGTGAACTGCATTAACATTCACCATTTATAATAGGTCATGAAGATCTTTATAGTAGCACCTTAAACAAAAATAACAGCCAAAATGACATCACAGAACAAGGATGAATACCCCGCTTGAAGTGGCGGCTAGTCAAACAAATATTTAGTCGCCAAGTGGCTGATATTGGGGAGAGTTGCTCGACTCGCTAGATTTGCAATAAGCTCCAGGATGCATCACTTTCGGTTTTGTTGGCTTTATTTACTTATCTTCTTCTTCAGGGTTAAAAGGGTTCACAGTATTTCATCCATCTGTAAAATCCACAAAATAGCAAGCCAGTTGTGCAAAGGTGCTGGAAAGTGCCAAAGCGCTGTGCAACTGAAGCTATAAAGTGCAAGGTGTTATATTGTAAGGCATAATCAATACGGTCGGCAAAAGTAGGCCATCCCCAAATCACCCACTTTCCTACTAACTTCTCTGCCATATACCCAGCGCCAGGTGATATACTAAAACTAATCACCACGTGACCCAATCATGCACGTCACCACCCAAACCTGTCAATCACAGTCAAAAAGGTAAAATCTGTCCGCAACACTGCTTAACTGTTCTTTTGTGTCTTTGACATTTTTAAGCAAGAAAACAGACAAAAAGAAATGCAATAAATTATGTTCCTGGTAACTTCTTTTCTAGTTAAATGACGCAGTTACTAACGCAATTACTTTTTTGGAGAAGTACCTAGTAATTGTAATTAATTACAACTAACGTTCCTATCACTGCTACTGCTACTTACCTCAGTTTGCATTTCTGATTCTGATTCCGATTCAGTGCTTTAATGAGGAGTTGCACTCCAGAGTCTCCGGGGTGATTTCCTCTCAGGTCCAGCTCCTCCAGGTGTGAGAGGTTTGATTCGAGAGCTGTGGCAAGGGCAGCATATCCATCACCTGTTATACCACAGTCTGCCAAGCTGAAGAATGAAGAATTGTGTTTTTAAATGCTAGCTGTGCCGGAGTATTTTAATTGAGTCTTGTAGTTGTATTAAAACATTGATGCCTGATGGTGCATTGCGCGTTGAACACATTCTAATGAAAGATGAGGGTCTTAGTGTTTAAATGCAACTCAGTGCATATTTTATGTGCTTCAGAGGCTGAGATATAAAGTTTTTTATAGGTTGAGGACAGCTTTTCTTAAAAAGGGCTCAGACATTAAGCCCCCTTTTTTGCAGGTGCCTTAGGCATCAATGGTTTAACTAAGGTTATGGGAATATTGTAGTTAAAGTAAAACACATAGAGCAAAAAATGAAGAAATACAGCAAGCATGTTAACCCTTTATAGCAATGGTACATTGTAAAGGTATGAAAACAGTTATCTCATTTATAAACACACACACACACACACACACACACACACACACACACACACACACACACACACACACACACACACACACACACACACACACACACACACACACACACACTACAAATGAATTAGGAATACTAGGCCAACACAGTAGGCACAGCACAGCCATAGCAGTCCTGGTAGTGTGCCTCCAAAGAGTAAAAGAGATGAAACCACAGGATGTAGAAGGGTCCAGCAGGCATATTCCCACCAGACTCATCCAGCAGGAGCTGATTCTCGCTTCTCTTTGCAGCCATAGCTTGATTTATTTTTGATTATGTATTCATCATTATTATTGTTATTATTAATTTCAAATGTACCAATATTAACATAATTTCCAAATGTTTCTTTATGTTTTGTTTATAGTCTATACTGTATTTCTATATAGGTCTATATGTAGTGAATATCGATAAAGCTTTAAAATGTACCATTATTAATTGTTACGAATGTGTTTCCTCTTCTTGTACCGTATGTACTTTTCAAAATGGAGAAGTTATGTATAGCCTACCGTTAACAAGAATAGATCACATTTGCACACATACAGTATGTAGCATATTTTGTAGCCAGTTACAGTCAACAAAACATACGTATCCTCTTATTGCCATAGTACTCCACCACAATGTCACTACACAGGGTCTTTAGTAATACATTCTGACTTAGTCATTGCCATACAGATAACAGCTAACTTATAACAGGGGTAGTGTTTTACTGGCATATATAACATAAAATCATATCATATCATAAAAAAATCATAACATACTTCAGCTTTTTTAACTGGAAACGTGTACTTGAATTTGTTGTCAGATCCTCTTCTGAGTCTTCTGGATTACTGTTCACTTCTGAGTCTTCGGAGATGCTATTCACGCACAGGATTTAAAGGAAAGTCTATTATAACAGCTGATTAAGTCATAATTAAGAAAATTGTTGTGGTAATTGTGATACATAACTCACTCAGAATTGTCCACTTTATTGTTCAGTAAGTCTGAAATGTGCTTCACCCCCGAGTCCCCTAGGCTATTTTCACTAAGGTCCAGTTCCATCAGGTGTGAGGGGTTTGATATTAGCGCTGTAGTTAGAGCAATGCAGTGCTTTTCTGTTACACTGCAGTTACTCAGGCTGCAGAGAGCGGGAGGTAAAGGTGATTTAGGTTTTAGTAAAGAATTGTTTTCAACATTTTGCCACAGCTTAACCTGAATGTTGCACCAAACTACAGGTTCATATTATTGGGCTCAAAACTACTGAACATTTTACTTGTGGTACCATACTGGGTATAGACAACAAAAAGGACTTTCCCATAGAAGATCATATATGTATTTTATTTCATATCTACAGATAAACAACAATGTTAGCAATATTAACAACCACACTGCTTGGACAATTACAACACTAACCAGAGTCTCTTTAGTCTGAAGTGCGAGTCCTCCAGTAGAGCACAGACATGCTCCACGCCTGAGGCCCCAGTACTCCTCTTACTCAGGTCCAGCTCAGTGAGGAGTAAGGGGTCTTCACCCAGAGCTGAAGTCAGGTACTTACAGGCATCCTCTGCTTCAACACTCTTCAACAACCTACAGAGAAAGGAGATGGTTCAAGAGTTTCTGCCCAACAGACATAAATGTCAATATTTCCATAACAATACATTGAATAATATCAGCTAATTGTCATGGCAAACATGGTAATACTAGGTTGCCTCTTTAATCTAACTTTACTCTCACCTCAGTTTGCAGTTTTGATCTTTCAGAACTGAACTAAGTCGCTTTACACCAGAGTCTCCAGGGTCGTTTCCCCTCAGGTCCAGCTCCTTCAGGTGAGTGGGATTTTGTTCAAGAGCTGAGGCCAGAGCAGCATATCCATTTTCTGTTATACCACAGTCTGACAATCTGGAGAGAAGGCAGATACATCACTAGCATGTTTTAAACGCTTTTAGATACAGTGCACAGTCACAACAATATTTCAATAAGCACATACAGTAAGTTATTTAGAAAAGTGACATATTTTTCTCAAAAAAATAGTGGTGATGCAAATGTGAGTACAGCCCCATGTTAAACTCCCATAGAGAGGATCATGCACATTTCTTTTTACAACAACATATTATTGGCACCAGCTAGAGCCAGTTTGTTTATCATGGTCTCATCAGAGACTAACATGCTAAGGATATGGATTGCTGGAATGATGTCCTGTGGTCTGATGACAATAACATAAACACATTTGTTTTAGATGGTGTCTAGCCTGTCATGTGGTGGTTAACAAGTAAGCATTACAAAGAAGTGTGTCGTGCTTACAGTCAAGCATGGTAGTGGGACTGACATGGTTTGGGGCTGCATGAAGGGCCCCAACATTAGGAAGATGAATTTCACCAATAGAAACATGCATGACACAACATGTACTGTGAAAACTCAAGCAGATCACGATCCTCTGTATGGAATTTTAACATACAACTCACAACATATCAACTCCCTTTTGCACCCCCATAATTTCCCAACAATGGTCTATGTCATTACTAACTTTTTCTGTTTTAAACGCAACAGATGCTGTATTAAACCTATGCTACGTACATTTTGGAAATAAGAGGTATTATCATTGAAATAATGTTGAAAATACTCATAATTGGTGTACTCATAATTGGTATGCAATGTACAGCTAACAATGACAGCTGGCACTTCTTAACTACTGATGTTGAAGGAAGTGTTTATAAAATTACCTCAGAGTCTCAAGTTTGCAAGTTTGCGTCAGTCTGGAGGCAAGAACCTCCACCCCTGAGTCTTTAATGGCATTGCCACTCAGATCCAGCACCTTCAAAGAGGAAGAGCTAAGGACATCTGCTATAATCGAATAGCTCTCGTGTGTCAGGTTGCACTTGTCCAGCCTATGACGTAAAGATAAGACATATGCTTGTATAAGTTATCTGTAGGATCCCTTGTAAAGCTGCTTTCTAATGGGGTTTTCACACTTGGTCCCTTTCAGTCATTTAGGTGAACCTGTGACTCAGCATTTTCTGTGCATGTGTGAATGCTTCGAAATGTACCCAGACCCCTTGGAAGTAAACCGCACTGAGACCTTTATTTACGTGGTCTCAGTACGGTTCACTTATGAGTTCTGACACTACACTAGGTGTAATCACTTAAGGAAGGATCAAAAAGTGGACTGACACACCATAAAAGCCTAACAGGACCAGAAAGATCAGCCGGTCCAATAAAAGAGGACTAGGTGTGAAAATGTCCTTAAATTCATTCCCCCGGTTTATGTTTGTCCTAGACTATAGACTACAGATAATGTACAACATTGATCTCTAGTTAGACTTTGTTGAACTGTAATAGACATTACAAGGTTGTCTGAAATGCTGTTTGATATATTACAAAAGTACAGACATACAATAAAGCCTTATAATATACAGTATACTGCTGGCTATATACCGTAAAGCCTTATAATATACAGTATACTGCCGTAAATTCTCTCATGTGGAAGATTGAGATGTAGATACATAGATTACTTTTTTTAAAATCTAGACTATTCTCACTGTAATTTTTAAATTAATCTAGATTAATCTAACCCAATTTTGACAATAGATTAATGGCGGTATTGTCTTTATTGCCTGATAAGAGTCACACATTATCGCAGCACATTAACACAGATAACGGCCCACCACTAATTATTTGAGTACTTTTTCCATATATTTTATCAGTCTGTCAATATTATTGTGAACCCTGGGTGATCAATAACATGGCAGCTTATACTCACAAAGCTTTTGTGGCCGTTTTCACCACAGGCAGGAGTCTCTTTAGACATTCATCTGACCTTTGAAACTTCTTAAGGTCAAAGTCTTCCATCACCTTATCTGATGTCAGCAGCACAAATACCAGCGCTGACCACTGAGCAGGGGAAAGCTTAGTACTGGAGAGGCTGCCAGACTTCAGTTGTTTTTGGATGTCATCCACCAGAGACTTGTCATTCAACTCATTAAGACAGTAGAAGAGATTAATTGATCTCTCTGCTGAAAGGTTCTCTTTTAACTTGCCTTTGATGTATTTTATTATTTCATCTCTGCTTTGAGAAGTTTTCTCATTGTATGTCAGTAAGCCATGTAAGAGTTTCTGATTGTCTTCCAGTGAGAGACCCAGTAGGAAGCGGAGAAAAAGATCCAAATGTCCAATAGAACTTTTCAAAGTCTTGTCCACTGCATTCTTCAACATTTCAGTCATGTTGCCCTCTGTCTTTGGAGATATGTCCTGATCAGCAAAAACATTAATTTTGTTTTTGCACATGCAGATGTGTGCATATAAAGCTGCCATGAACTCCTGAATGCTGAGATGTACAAAGCTAAATGCTGTGCCAACGAGTATGCCAGAGTCCTTCTTGAAGATCTGAGTGCACATACCAGAGTAGACAGACGCATCATCTACACTAATGCCACTCGTTGTAAGATCACTGTCAGAGAAGATCAGATTGTTGTCCATCAAGTTGTGAAAAGCCAGTTTTCCTAAGGCCTGTGTGGTGTCATCCCACTTGGTGTCAACACTTGCTTTCTCAAAATCAAACTTCTCAGTCTTGCGTTTTGTCTGAAAGATCAAGAAGTATGAGTACATTTGTGTCAGTGTCTTCAGTATGTGTTCTTCAGTTGACTTTGAAGATTCTGCTACATCCATTTGCGTCATCTTTTGCTCTTCCGTTGTCTTTCTGTTGTCTGCATCTGCGTACCTCAGAATTTCTTCAAACACCATGGCACAGATCCAGCAAAAGACTGGAATGTGGCACATGATGTAGAGGCTTCTCGATTCTTTGATGTATCTTATAACCTTTTCAGCCAGTGTCTGGTCTTCAATTTTCTTCTCAAAGTACTTCTTCTTCTGGTCTTCGTTAAACCCTCGTACCTCTGACACCAAGTCTATACATTCAGCAGGAATATGATTGGCAGCGGCTGGTCTGGAGGTTATCCATATGAGAGCAGATGGAAGCAGATTGCCTTTGATCAGATTTGTCAGAAGGACATCTATTGAGGTTTGTGTGGTTAGGTCAGACCAGATCTCGTTTTTCTTGAATTTAAGAGGATGTCTGCATTCATCCAGTCCATCAAAGATGAACAGGACTTTGTAGTCCTTGTTTTTGGTGAACATCAATCCTTTTGTCTCAGGGAAAAACTGGTGAAGGATCTCCATGAAACTGTATTTTTCTTTCTTCAAATTCAGCTCTCTGAAAGGAAGTGGAAAGATCAATTCAATGTCTTGGTTCTCTTTTCCACTTGTCCAATCCAAGATAAACTTCTGCACAGAAATTGATTTTCCAATGCCTGCAACTCCCTTGGTAAGCACCATTCTAATGGGTCTGTCTTCTTCAGACTTAAAAATATTTTTGCAGTCAATAGGTTTCTCTTCTGCCTCTTGAGCCCGAGTCGCTTTCTCCATACAGCCAACTTCGTGTTCTTTATTGATTGCACTATTTCCTCCCTCTGTGATGTACAGGTCTGTGTAAATCTTGTCAAGGAGTTCAGATTTCCCCTGCTCTGTTATGCCCTGTAACACACGTCCATACCTCTTTTTCAGGTTGAATTTTAGCTTTTTCTGGCACAGTTCAATGGGACCTGTTAAATATACCAAAAAAACTTTTTCCAATCAATATATACAGTAGTAGGACTGCTGAACTGTAAAGCAAACATGCTAAACATTTTTTTTACATTTCTCCAGAGAGTCTGCCAGGTCTTTCTGGTTCATCCTCCGAAGGAAATGCACTGTAATGTTGAGAGCCCCCTCTCTGGCATTGTAGTTGTCATCTTCTCCCCTGTCATAGTATGCTGTGTTGTCGTTCCTCAGGAGTTTCTTAAATCTCTCCAGCTCATGCTTCATGAATGCCATCACTTTCTTCTCCAAGTCCTTTAACCAAACATTACAAACGGCAAGCACATGAACAATTTTACTTCAATCATTAAGTCTACAGTATTAGATTCAACACAGCACTGCCACCAGAGGAAATCTCATGATGGCATATTTTAGAGTTTATGAAAATTGCCAAGATTATATCGAATATGATAAGGTTTTGTCTCACCGAGAGGATGTCCTTTAGGATGTTGGTCTTATCATTCACACAGCTGTGTTTCTTCGTCGGCTTTCTGGAGAAAACCGAAAAATACTAGTTGACATTTTTTGGAAATGTTAAAGGAACAGACCACCCTTTTTTGATTTTCACATATTTGCAGTATTTCCCAGCATTGTTTATGAATGTGCATATCATTTTCTTCTCTGTGTTTTCAGTACTTAGATTTATTGGATCAGAATTATTAGCATAGCTTAGCATAATCACTGAAAGTAACTGGTATCTTTAGCATCAAGCCACAAGTGATCACTGGACCGAATTAAATTGCTGTTTTACACTCTGGTGAATGTTACATTCATTTTAAAGTGGTTTAGAAGTACATTTGATGGTGTTTTATTTTGTACCATAGACTTGCATTACTATGCCTAATTTGGGTATACTGTCAAACGGGGCAATGCAAACACATAGACGAAAATTATATGCACGTTCATGAATAATGCTTGGAGATACTGCAATTATGTGAAAATCAAAAAAGGGTGGTCTGTTCCTTTAATAGGTCAACGAAAACTCAATACTTTCACCAGTGTCCATTGTCCACCTGAATCCAAATCAAAAGAAGCTGAAAATACCAGCCTACCTTTCAACAGGCTACATTTCACCTTTAACACATTGAATCCCATCCGAGTAAAATTACATTTTCTACTTCCATGAGTTGACTCCGAAATGGTAAAAATATGTTTTTTTTCAGTGTTATTACAGCAAAGCGTCAAATCATGCACTTCCTGACCAGGCCACGTCAAGGCTCATGGTCTGAGCTGTCTTGCAGTATTTTGCTACTTGTGTACATACAGATTGATGGGTATATTGCTGGTATCAAAATGTAAGTGTGACAATGGAAGATTGGAGCGAAAAATATCACAACACGTGATAGCAGCAGCAGCAGCAGCAAGCCTTGGGTGAGCGTGTCTACTTTTTTATCTATACAAAAAGATGAATACCCGCCAGGAGACATTACTGTAGTAATAAGTACTTCAGGCTGTAAACATTAGAACTTTTATCCATTCAAATACTTAACTTGGAACCGACTGAGCTTCTTATTGGGGCACGAAAATACATTTAGATCCTCAATTTGAATTCGGAGAGTCAAACAGAGCATATTTAACAAGAAACGCGTTATCTCAGTTACTGTATCTCGGCTGTTTTTAGTCCCTTGCTTAGCATGTACTACATTTGGAACGGAAGCACATAGAAACAGAGGGTTTTCACCTATTAGTCCAGGACCAGCCCTGTAGACCCGTTCGCAATTTCGAGTTGGGGGCATTTCTCACTGGAATTGAGTTAGTGGGTTCCTAGACATTAAAAATCACGGAGGTGCTCGTCCACCATAGTGCCAGATTTTTCACAATATGGAAAACTGGGATTCCCAGACTTGATATAAGCCATGTTGTTGGTCTCCACCTCACAGATTATTTACAATGCCCTGTAGTCAACAGGCTTAATTCCAAGGACAGGTATATACTAATATATCCTTATTTTGACCCAGGTTTAAATATCTTCTTGCATTGTGTACATTTGTGAAAATTAACAGTTAGTATCAATTAGTATCGTCAGACCGCATAGAAAAATATGTCTAAGGTCACGTGTTCTATCACCTCTCTGAGCCTCAAACCCAACAAAAAAGTATTTAAGAATAAGTTGTGTTGAGCTTCACACATGTTTGTCTATGTAGTAAACAGGGATTAAAGTTTTTTTAAAAATCCTGAGCCTAAACTTTTTGGTGCGTCCATGCGACCCTATACGATGCACGGTGAAACGAGAATTTCATTGTTTTTAAGCTTAGTATTTACACTAATGTTTATCTTATTTATCTTATTCTTATGTGGGTGCCATGTCAGGGTCAAAATGATGAATGACTTGAATGACTTTTGGAACTCGAATAGGGCCTACCAAAGAGACCAAAAGGGTGTCAATAGCGCTAATCATTATTACATAATTACATACTTATTATGCATAATAATGTAGTTACATAGGCTAGTTCATCACAAAAGCATTAGAAAAGTATGTGTAGAAGAATGTGAGCAACAAAGATGGAAATACCATGACATGTTAGATACATAACAGAGGTAAAAGCATAATCTTTGGTTACTTAGGCCTAAGTGTTTATTGCTGCCTTAAAAAAAAAGAAAATGCAAATGCCTGGACATGGCTGAATAATAATGCAAAAATACTTTTAGTTTTAACGAATTACATATGCAAATCAACTTCATTCATTAATGTCATTTTGGTGGCTACTATGGACTATGTTGTCTGTGTCTGATAGATGGGTTCTAGGTTTCTCAGCTGTACAGTCAGTCTGAATAGAGCCATGGATAGCGCTAGCTCTAGGTCAGAATTTCTCAGAAAAAAGACTGCCTTGCTTCATCATCAAGCTAAAGTTGTTGTCCATCACCAGAGAGAGCAGTGATATGGTTAGCCTTCAATCAATGACTAGAATTCCACTGAAAGCTAAAGCCCATTAACAGATTGTTAAAAGCCATCAACAAGCCATTATGTGACATATCTTATTATTTAACGATCTCACAATCATCATGAAAACGGCACCTTGAGATGTGAATGTAGACTATAATCATGTCAATGACAGGAATTATACACCCAACAACCAAACCTGTATTATACTGCAGCTAGTGGGATGAAACTAGCTGCTGTCTGCATGCAGACCGCCATCTTGCTAGACGCTATTTGAGTCACTGTAAGTTGAACACAGCGCCAATGTCAATACTTTTACATTGTTTTTTTCCATCTGAGATAATATCAGTTACAGTATTTCTTAATTGGTTTTGTACATTTCTCGAATTTCTCTTGCTCTCTTGGAAATATTGTAATTTTGCGTGGAACGTAATTATAAAGGGCACATGAGGCATAGAGTAATGTAATGCAGTGCAGTGCTTATTGTTGTATTGCATGCTTGTTTCCTCTTTCCTTTCTACTGCTTTTGATTAGAGAGAGTCAATATTTACCTGTGAGCAGTTCACCAATTCAGATCACATTTATAGACACAAATCCAATGGAAATTATACAGTGCTTAACTCATTATGGCAGTTTGGTAAATCATTTTGCATGTCAAGACTTATACTATGGCAAACGCCATTACACGCTGAAGAAGGGCTCTGCCCGAAACGTTCGTGGGCGAATAAAAAAAGAAGAAATCTGAGGAGTGCTGTCCTTCGCTTCATTTATTCATTCAAGTTTTTGTGGGATTCAGCACCCAGTTAAGAATTGTTAAGTAGCCTATTTAGGCGATAGTGTGAGCGCGTCTTCTCCACTTTTTGAAGTCTATATACTATGACATAGGGCCTAACTGTTTTGGGGTTTGAGGTAGTTTTGTGTATTCAGTGACAATGCTTTTTGAGTGATATGACAAAAGCAATTGCTAATGTACAAAAAAGCTGAGAATTGTACACAACCATCTGCATGATGATGAAAGCATTTGCTAAATGCTGAAAACTATGAGAAACGTATTTTGCCATGTGCACAGATAACAGCAGGAAGTCACAATTGAACAAGACGTTTTGAGAATGATTATTCTGTTGTGAGAAATGTACAAAACCAATCGAGAAATACTGTAATATGTAGATGGTGTTTATAAGTAACCCGACTCCTCTTAGCTAAAACATTAGCATAAAAGTTCGGTAGAAGTAACGCACAGTGTTCCGTACAGCGCCACCTCGCAGAATGGTGTTTCTGCAATCAAAACAATGCCATTCGATGTGATGGCAACCATCACACGTATTGAATGGCTCCTGTGAAAGAGGAGGTTGTCGTCTTCAAAATAAGACCACATCGACTTACAGTGGAACATTGTGGTTAATGTATGGGTTGATTATTTGTGCTAAGTGCCGGTTAGCCATGAGCGGCTAGCTTCCGTCGGCCTGAACAAATAAGTAACAGTATTCCGTACATCTGATTTACCTTAAAATGCCGCAATAGCAATGGTTTTCATGCAATTATAATGTTGGTGTGTTTGTTTGTTGTCAAACTATCCCTTCAAAACAGAGTTTGAATGACTACAACACGGTAAAGATAACTTTGAAAGCAACATGCATGCTAGCCGGAAGTAGCTTTTTGCAACCTTGTTGCAACAAGCTACATTGCAGCCAAGAACGGCACTTCCACACGCGGTTGCTATGTTATTTTTACCGTGTTATATTCACTTAAACTCTTCATGGAAGGAATAACAATTAGTTTAGCACTTCACAAACACATACACATTAGATCGGGCATGAAAACCGTTGGTAGTGCACCGTTTTAATGTAATGAAGTTGTACGGAGTTACTTATTTGGTCAGATGTGTTCGGAATACTGTTACTTTGATTTAATCAACCAACCCATACATTAACCACCGCAAGTCTAGTTGGTCTTATTTTGAAGACAACCTCCTCTTTGAAATGAGCTATACAATAGGTGTGATGGTTGTCATCACACTGAAAAGTTTGTTTTAATCGCGAAAACGGCATTCTGTGAGGTGGCGGCGTACAGAACACCGTGCGTTGCTTCTAGTTAGTGCGCTAACAAAACTCAGCATGAGTGTGGCATCTGCAACATGCTGAAGTGAAACTAAGCTTAAATTCTAACCAATAACAAAGTATTCTCTTACTCTTGGCGTTCTCAGAGGTAGTTGTAGATTGAAACACATCTTCCTATAACCTCTTCCAACAACCCCAGAAAGTAATCTGGTGATTGATTCATGAATCACGGTATCCAGCCATTATTTTGAATGGAACTACCGGTAGCATAATGCACAGGCAGTGGTTGACATTAGGAGATGAGACACAGATAAACGTTCCGCTCGCCCGCTCCACACTCCGGGAGATGCTGTGACAGCTCTGGGTTAAGTTTTAAGTTGGGTTCAGAAATTATGAAAAGACACAGAGGGATCGAACGTCTGTGGAAAAAACAGAACCTTGTGTGTTGTTGACAGCTAATTATTAGCACTGAGCAGAGAAGCTCCATCAACACTGTAGTGCTTATCGACATTCTGTATGTCCAAACACAATGTCCAGTTTCATTTATGTTTTTGACGACAACGGCATCACCAATCCATAGCATGCAGTTTAGTTATCTTTACACATATTTCTGCTCATAGAGCAGTAAACGGTGCAAGGTGCCTTGCCATGTAGAGCGAGTTGTTGACACTGCTCTGTGACCGCGGCATGAGAGCAGCGAGTCGGCGACTGCGAGTAAACCGGCTGTGGTGGTCCGACTCGAGCAAGATAGCCTACTGAAGTAGCACGCTTTCCGAGTGCACTCCTTTGCTACCAAACGCAGGAGGAATTTCGGTTGTCTTTTTTTTTTTATTTACCGTCAATTCATTTTCGAGTATTTTTTTTTTTTTTTAACCCACGGTCAATCGCTGCAAGCTGGAAATCCGGCCGGAGGCCAGAGAACTTTCATCCCTGAGTAAATGACAAAATAATTGATGAATCAAAACAAAATGCTTCCTTGGCACATTTTTCCATGCTTCCTCTCATTGGAGTAGTCAATGTCGGGCATACAGTGTGCGAGTTTGGACCAATTTAGCCACAATTTGTCAGTTGCACAACTTTTCAGGAATCGGGCCAATTTCTGGCTCAATCAGAGGTCAATCGTAAGTCTTCTACCGTGTAGTGTACACGGGGTAGCAACGATTTCACTCCATGACCAGCTTACGATCAACAATCATATGGTCGTAAGCAGGGCTCTAAATTAACACACGCCAACCCGCCAAACACGGGTGAAAATTCATTTTGGCTAGTAGAAAAAAATACCTACCCGCCAATTTGGCCAGTAGCGCCCGAGTACAGTAAATTATGAACGGTAAACCGCTGCTATGACGAACGTGCGCACGTTAAGTATGCAGAGCCCTTAAGGCGAGATTTCCTACATTACCCATGGACACTAGCGTCACGACGTAGCCTCCCACCGTGGGCTTTCCAGTGCAGCAAGCGGCAACTCCATGCTGTTGCGCGCGCCAGCATTGAAAACATTTCAGACGACCAGCCTTCTGTCAGCTACGCTCACACTATTCTGACAGGCAGCTCTCCTCCTATGCTCTCGTCGATTTCGCTACAACCTTTTTAACGCCACTACTGCTATTACTACTAGGCTGAACCTTGCTGTAACAGGCTGCCTTTTTGAAGCAGCGAGGCCCTGACCGTTTCAATAACATTACTAACGCAGAGTAGCCTATGCCTATGTTTTGTGCGAGTGATGAGAATGTGGCGGTGGTTAGAGCAAAGTTCTGTGTGTTGGTGAATGCTAGTAGTAATTGTAACCGTAATAATAGTGACGTTAAAAAAGGAGTGGTTGTGGAACGAAATAGCGACAAGGGCAGAGGAGGAGAGCTGACTGTCAGAGTAGTGTGAGCGTAGCTGTCAGTTCAGTTGTCTTCTGAAATGTTCCGAGTCCTGGCGCAACTAAGTTGGAAAGCCCACGCCATCGGAAAGAAAAAAGAAAAAAAGGAACTAATGACGAAGCTGGAAGTAACAAAGGAAGCGAATATTCCTGTGATATTATTTACTTTAAGTTAAACTAGGCTTCTGTCATTTTGTTGCGCATGGTAGAGAAGAGCTCCTCCTCTCTCCTCTCTTTTTCCTCTCCTTTCTTCTCCTTCCTTGGAGTGTGCGTATGTGAGGTTTTGGAGAGTTTGGCTGTGTGCTTGGTTACTGTATGTTAAAGGTCTGTTATGTGAGTGGCTTGTGTGATGTGATTCAGCTGTTTTCAGAGGAATTGAACAAAAACTAATCAAATTCATTAGGCCTAAGTAATGAAAGTAAAAAATAAAGCAGAAGTTAAAAAATAATGAAAAAATATATAGCCTATAATAGGCCTATGCTTATTATGTAGGCATAGGCCTATAGTATGCAGGCCTATATATATCTGTGTTGTAGAAATTGTTGAACAAAATTACCATGATTTAAAAAAAAATAACTAGCCTAACGCATAGTTTATTTTGGCGAGATTAAAAAAAAAATGGCTAGTTGAACTTCTGTTTGGCTGGTAAGAAAAAATGTCCACTAGCCAAATTGGCTGGTGGTGGAAAAAGTTAATTTAGAGCCCTGGTCGTAAGATAATCAAAACTGTTTTAAATACTAGTCACCCCTGATGTGTCAATCGCACAGTTGAAGCAGTGCTACGACCAATTTGACACTA
Source organism: Engraulis encrasicolus (assembly GCF_034702125.1). Taxonomy (NCBI): domain Eukaryota; kingdom Metazoa; phylum Chordata; class Actinopteri; order Clupeiformes; family Engraulidae; genus Engraulis; species Engraulis encrasicolus. The sequence continues at coordinate 512,547 of NW_026945764.1, forward strand.
CATTTCACATTACTCATGCACAAAATCGCCAGGACAGTGTGATTCGCTCCACCTCAAGTGCGCATCTAACTTGGGAGTTTTTTGTCATCTGCAGTTCCTAAAAAACAAGTCTGTCATGTCGTACTGATTTTGCATTCCAAGTGTTAGAGGAATCTAACAGCATCCATGTTAGTCGTGGGGCTGAGTCTGAGATTGGAAGCGATGAGGAGATCTCAGGGGTACAAGCTGACAATCTATAAATTGGGCTATAAACTGGGCTTACACTGTGCGACTTGTGCCCCGATTTGGCACTCGCACGACTTTTTGAGAGTCGGGCAGATTTCTTGCTCAATCGCAGGTCAATCGTGAGTCTCGCATCGTGCAGTGTACATGGGATAACGACAAGCGATTTCGCCTCACGATCGTGCAATCTCAGGGTCGCAAGAAAATCAAAACGGTTTGACATTCTGGTCGTGGCTCGTGCGTAAATTGGCTCAAGGCGCCAGGGCCAATGTTACTCAACGCAACATCAGGCATCAATGGGTTAACTATGATTCAACAATGGTTTGACTATGATTTGCCCATCAGTGTTTCCCACAGAAATTTTGGAAACTACGGGGGCAGCCGTTTTTTTTTTTTCTTTCAGGCATGCTTTTTTTTTGGGGGGGAGGGGGGTATTCACGCGGCGTAAATGGGCAGTCATGGGTGAGCGGTTAGGGCGTCAGACTTGCATCCCAGAGGTTGCCGGTTCGACTCCCAATCAACCAGTGCTCTCCCCCATCCTCCTCCATGACTGAGGTACCCTGAGCATGGTACCGTCCCACCGCACTGCTCCCCATGGGGCGCCACTGAGAGCTGCCCCCTTGCACGGGTGAGGCATAAATGCAATTTCGTTGTGTGCAGTGTTCACTTGTGTGCTGTGGAGTGCTGTGTCACAATGACAATGGGAGTTGGAGTTTCCCAATGGGCTTTCACTTTTCACTAAGCATGCAAAACGGTGAAACAATGAGTAAAGAATGACATTGGCGCATGCGCAAACTATAGGCCAACATTTCAGCCATTTATGTTTTGAGAAATTACATAAGATTTTACCCAGGACATGTACACTAAAGTAGTACATTGTCATTTATATAAAAATGCAGTACAGTGAATAATTTCTGTTTGCAACACACTTTTCATTCGTCCCTTATGCAGTGGTGTATGCAATGAAAAAAAACAAAAACAAAATAGTAGCACAGATAAGAAGGAGCACTGTGAAATTGTTAACGCACAGACAAAAAGGGTCCAAGATAGTAGGCTAAGCCTTTTCCCCCACACACGCCTGCGTACACATTCTACATGAGGAGTGCTGGTCACAGGGCCAGTTTTTCAAAATTCCTCCTAGTACAAGGGCTGAACAACATTTACAAATTTATGTCTATATTCACATTCATTACAGATTCATTTTTATATGCAGCCCGATGTCTCCTCTGCTGAGTCAATGAAGGCCTGTCGCCTAACTCATTATCATACAACTGTAAAACAAAGTCTGGGGAGTGGCAGTAAACTCATCCCAGCCAGAGCCGGCGCGCCCAATACGCTCACTACGCTCTCAGCGTACGGCCTCGCGCGACCCCTTACGTCACTGACGTTGACAGCAAAAAAAAAAAAAAAAAAATTTAAACGCGAACTGATTTCATTGTTTATTAGTGATTCCGTCACACAAAACGTGAAACGTCCAACATTAACGACATTTTCCCTGCGGATCCCCTGCGGATCTCCTGCGGGGATTAACGTTTTACTGTTGTTTTAAAAGGTAGAAGCTGTTGAGAACCACAAGCTGAGTAGCGTTTCGTTTAGCTTCTGCAATTAGTTCAACTGAATCAACAGGTAGCCTAGGCTAGAGAGAATGTGAGAGGACAGGGTGGTGTTGTCAAAGTTTTACTGTTGTTTCGAAAGGTGTACTAGTTGAATCATAATCTGACGAGCCGTTCGTTTAGCCGATGAAACGTCAGTGCAGTCGAAGCAACGAAGGAGGGAGTGTGTGAGAGAAGCGGTGCCCTTTCTGTGTGTGTGTGGTGTGTGTGTGTGAGTTTGCGCGCGCGCTGTTGTATGCGTGGCTGCCTCTCGATTGTTTAGAAACAAATATCAACATACACAGACATTGATTTTGGTTTTGACAGGCGCTTAAGATTTTTGATAAGACGTCCGTGCAGTCTAAGCAATGGAGGAGGAGGGAGTGAGAGAGAGAAGGAGTGCCGTGCGTGTGTGTGTGTGTGTGTGTGTGTGTGTGTGTGTGTGTGTGTGTGTGTGTGTGTGTGTGTGTGTGTGTGTGTGTGTGTGTGTGTGGGTGATAACAATAGCAAGGGGGCGCGGCTTGCTTGGATAGACTAATAAATCCAGACCTTTGGTGAATGACTGAAACTTGTGACGAAGGTGAATCCCAATAAATAGTGAACACAACATTATTCACAATAATGTGTGATAACATTCATAATAACACATGTTATATAGCTAAATAATTTATTTTACATATGAGTTTCTTATCATAGGCCTATTCATTTATTTTTTAAAAAACGTTTTAGACCAGATTACTAAAGGCAAGCTACTAGGGGGCAGGCTACACAATTTGATGGAGCTAAATTAATTGAAGCCTTAGTTATATTTTACCGGTGCTTAAGTTTCTGACCAGCTCAGACTCCAGTCAGTCAGCCAGTGGAGGGCCAGCACAATGTTCAGGTAGTACACAGATGAGCCAGGTACACCTGCAGCTGATGAGGTAGTCGCATGTTCAGTACAGCCACCGTTGTCTACATGTTCACAATCTGTTATGACATTATTGATGTTTTTGTCTCAAGAGCGCACTTTATGGGGGCCTCTTGCCATATTTTTGCCTAGGGCCCCATGGAGGTCAGAACTGGCTCTGATCCCAGCTGTCTCTTCTCTGAAGATTTTTAATTGCTCCCAAACCCAAGTTAAGTACAACAACTTGATTAGACTGTTTTCCCTCTGTTTTTCATGCACTCATGGTTTTCTCTATTAGGATGTATTTACTCCAGGAGGAAAATGCAAAGGAAATCATCTTTCAAATCGTTTAAAAAAAACGGAAATCGTTAAAATATATATATATATTTTTTTAAACATTTTCAGAAACTATGGCGGCCAAATTTAAGCTATGGCGGTGCGCCATAGTTTCCTCAATGTATGGGAAACACTGCCCATAGTTTAACTATGGATGTAACCATGGTTTAACTATAGATTTTCCATCATTTCACTATGCAAAACTTACCATGGTTTTACTATGACAACTATCCATTGTTAATAGTTATTCATTACATTACAGTGAGCTGACGTTTTTTTTTTTTTAATCGGAAGCGACTTACAGGCTATTGGTTACAGTCCCTGGATCAATGTTAGGTGCCTTGCTCAAGGGCAATTCAGCCATGGATGGAGGTCTATGGAAAGGTGAGGGCAGGATTCGAAACTGTGATCTAGAGTCCAACTCCCTAGCCATTACACCACGGTTTTTGTGTTTTCTTGGGTAACTAAGAAGACCATGGTTCGTGACTATGGTTTAACCATGCACCTCTTCACCCCACCATGCTTTTTAAAACCATGGTTTTAAAAAAGGGCTTTTTGGGTGGGCGACCATGGTTAAAATAAAATGCGGTTTGGGCGGAACCATGGTTTATGGCAAAGAGTATACTAGGGTTATACCATAAGTTAAACCATAGTCACAAACCATGGTTGTCATGTTTACACTAAAAACCATGATTAACTATAAACCCTAGTAAATCTATGGTAAACCATGATTAGTTTTCATAGTAAAACCATGGTTAATCTTTGTAAGGGCTACTACTACGACTACTACGGCTACTACTATGACAGCTACTACTAGAACTATGGTTGGTTGATAGTACTTAGAATCACCATGAAATGTGGGAGTAAAACCATGGTTATTGCTTTACAACCATGACCGATTTTCGTAAGGGTAGAGTAATCATGAACATACCATGGTAGAACCATGTTACTAGGCCTACATTTACATCACAAAGTGCATATACATGCAGTTCAGTATCCCGAATATGATCGGGATATTAAGTATCCCGAATTTGCGTTTGAGCATATAAACACTTCAGTATCCCGAATAAGCCCTTATTCGGGATACTGAGAAATCGGGATATGCTAGGTGGAGTATTCCGAAAGAAGCCGGGATACTGACGCATGTAAACACCTTATCCGGAATACAGGGGCTTCCCACAGAACGTTGCTGCTGGTATCCAAGCTACACGCATTTGAAGAGAATTCTATAACGGCCAAGAATGTAGACTGGGATATAACGTTCTGTGCTCATATAAACACCTTATCCCGAATATGATCTTAACCGGGATATGCCTCATATTCGGAATACTGAACTGCATGTATACGCACTCACAGTAATACTATAGTAAGCCATAGTACAATTATGGTAGATTCAGAGTACTTAGAGTAATCATGACATACCATGGTAGAACTATGATAATCATAATAATACCATAATAAACCATGGTCCATTTTCGTAAGGGATAATTTCTGAAGTGTTTTAGAGCGGCTGGCTGGGCCAGCTGCACTTTCATCCAGTTTTACCGGCTTGATGTGACCACTATGCCTCTGGGACACAGGGTTCTGGTATCAGCTATCACAGGCTCGGGTACTGGGAACACTAGCCATGCAGGGGACCTTCTGTGAACGTCCGACTCAAGTGGTTGGTCAGCATGCAATCCGGATGTGATTGCATCGTCCCACAGAGATGGTGAACGAGTCTTACAAATAAGAACATTAGGACATGTACATTATACAGTACAGGCCAAAGGTATGGACTCACCTTCTCATTTATAAATTGTCTTTATTTCCCTGTATTTTCATTGTGTATTTTCTTGCAGGGCATCAAAACTGTGCATGAACACATGGAGAATTACGTACTTACCAAAAAATATCATTCTAGCTGTTGTCCAACAGCAATGACAGCGGTCTATCCACCTGACGTCGACACAGCACAACTGATGGCCCAACACATTTCAATAAGCTTATTTTTGTCTATTTTAAACTAAAAAGGCCCAGGCAGTCATGCCAATCCTAATTGAACATTAAAGTCCTCCAATAACTCACTAGAATTGTGGAACTGGGATTTTGAGACCTAAAACCTAGTTTTAAACCCTTGCCAATACAAGCATTTTACAGACATTTTCTTGATATGATAGAGTCACAGCCAGTTACTTGGAGAGGTCAAACCTGTGTTGGAGGGAATCTCTGGCAGGGTTTTTCACTTTTACTTTTTCTTTTTGTATCACTGTTTCACCTAGATAACCAGCTATACTGACCAAGTGACCCATTATCAGATCAAGAAAATCTTGTATTGCTTGTGTAAATTAAAATTGACTCGAATGACTGGGTATTTTCACTTGAAAATAGACAGAAAAATAAGCTTGTTGAAACATGTGGGGCCCTCAGTTTTGCTGTGTTGATTTTTTAAATGATTGTTTTATTTTTTATACATTTTCATTTTTTTTGGTAAGCAACAAATTATACATGTGTTCATGCACAGAAATAATGCCCTCTCTGAAAATGTATTATGTTCTTTAAAAAGCCACAAAAATGAAGAGAATCAATTAAATGAGAAGGTGAGTCCATACTTTTGGCCTGTACTGTATGTCCCTGGTTTTTAGAGTGAGATGAGTGAGCCATCCCTCTACTTTACCTGAATCACCACAGCCGAAGAAAGCGTATCCATTAAGTTAGTGTTTGCGCCTTCAGTGCCACGTTATATAGCCTCCAGGCGATCTTGCCCTCAGCGCAAATTCCACCTTTCAGGGTTGATTTTACTAAAATCTTCGTCAGGTCGACAGCCAATCAGCTTTACTACCACAGAGATGGTTCACTCATCTCAGTCTTAGAACCGGGGACATAAACATGTCCTATTAAGCGGGCTTGCGGAGCAAGGACCATGCAGAGCATGGCCCTTGCAGAGCAAGGCCCGATTATAGTAATCTCTAAGTCCTGTTTTTTATTATCGTTCTTGTGCAGGGCAGCAGTAAAATAGAAAATGGATCTCCTCCTAGGCCTTTCGAGATAGAGACACCGTTCAAACACTAAAACGACCGGCTCGGCTTGGAGATCGCGTATAGTTATAGGCTTCTCCGTGTCTCTTGTCGTTTTCCCGTTTTTGGCGATTTAGTGAAAGCCTGGGTCCCCATTCAAAACCTTCATGAACGACAGTTCCGCCACTCTAGAGATTAGAGTGTAGGAGGCTTTTTCGGTCATACAACATCAACCTTTAACCTAGAAGTTAGTTTGAGCGTTGTAGCGAGCTCTATGGGATGTCTCTAAATTGTGAAAGTTCATCTCCCAAACTTCCCAATATTTTTAAATGGGCAGGGTTTGTAAACAAAACAGGCCTGGGTCTAGAGAATCCCAGTCTTTCGAAAAGTGAATTTTTAAAGAGAATCAGCGCATGCCCACCCGAGGTCATTGTGCAGGAAAAAGTAATAAACTTCATTCAACGACGTTAGAGAGATCACAAGCATGACTCCGATCTGTGAAAAGGAACGGCCAACTCCTTTTAGTTTTTTGACACGAGTTGTAAAGCAAAAAACTCATTCTCATTTTCTTCCCAGTTTAGCAGGCTCAATAATAACTGGCTTTCAGTCAATCACAACAGGTGCGCCAGTGAAGGGTTCCATTTTTTTCAACGGTCCTGTCTCAAGATTCATATTCGTTAACGAGCAGGTGCGAAAACATTCTAGAAGTCATTTGTTCAGCCTGCAATGCAATGTAAAGATAGTCTGCTGGATTCGGCATGAACAATTAGGCTTGGCTTAGTGGTAATTGCATTGCAGCTGCATTAGAGATATGGAGGTTGAGGGTCAACTCCCACCCAAAGCCATGTTGATTTTCTAAATTATATCATATGCAGCGTTCCTTGGCGGGTCGACTTAAATGCCCATGTAATCAATTAGTAGGGCTGGCAAATGTGCTGAATTACCAGAATATTGAGGTTGGGGTTCGAAACCCCAGTCAAAGCCATGTGATTTCAAATTATATCATATGGCAGTGTTCCTTGGCCAAACTTAAAATGCCAGTTGTCTTTTATTTAGTATGCATGGCAAAAGTGCTGGATTACAGTATGGAGGTTGGGGTTCGAAATCCCAGTCAAAGCCCTGTGATTTGCAAAATAAAATGCAGTGTTCCTTGGCAACTTAAATGCCATGTATGTCATTAGTATTGAATGGCAAATGTGGCTGAATTAGGGATATGGGGGTGGAGGTTCGAACCCCAGTCGAAGCCCTGTTGCTTTTCAAAATGAGATCTATGCAGTGTCCTTAGCCAACTCAAATCATCAGTATTTGTATGTAATTTAATATCAATGGAAGGGGTTGGATTACAGATCTGGAGGTTTGAGTTCTACTCCGCTCCAAGCCATGTGATTGTTCAAATTGCGTGTTCCTAGCCAACTTTAAAACATGTATGTATTTAGTATACCCCAAAACGCAGGGGGCTTCAAACAACTTTCCAAGATGGCTGACATCCACGGATGGCCTGAATTGTTTGGCCCATAAAACTTTGACTGGGTGGATCGGAGTTTTCAAGATTCTTTTAGCTTGTTTTCTAATAGTATTTGTTTCATCTCTGCCCCAAAAGGCAAGCCGGCTTCCAGCATTTTCTGTGAGAATGATTTTAGTGTTTGTCCCATTCCACCCATGCCTGACAAATGACACAAATCTTTCCCCTAGATTGGGCTACTGATTCATAGATGTTTTGAGTTTATATCTTATGTTTTGAAGATAATATTAACTGTAATGTGGTACTCTGTAGGCGGAGATTGATTTTTACATGTTCAAGCTGAATTGATTTTTACATATTCAAGCTCAATTATCTCCTATACTGTAACAGGAATGTTCATGCTGACACTTTAATAGACATCCCATAACTGTGAGCTTTCAGTTGATACCAAGTGTTTGTCCGTGGCCGCCTTTATGGTTGCTGAGATTATCACAATTTTCTGTCTATTCTGTCTTTCTATTACACAAAATAACGGAATTTCTTCGTAAAATAGCTCATAAAAGTCAATCAAAAACGCGTCAGCTTATACCCTGACATGTCTGGACTTTTCAGAATTGCCTCCCAGACTATTGTGTGGAAATGGCCAAAATACCTTGTCTGAAGGGATGATGGATCCTGGTTCATCATCTTCTGAGGCACATTTCTCCGTATCGGTGACGCTGGTCCTTTTTCCATTATTCTACAAATGAGCAAAAAGCACTCATGTAACACAACTACCTGTCAGGGTCACAATTTCATCATTCTCTTTCCATGTAATGTGGAAAGGTAAAAATCACTCCTCCAAATCAGATCCTTTATACACCATGCATAGTGCATATTGTGTGCAGGCTATGTTGTTTGTTGATTTCATTCTTTATCGACATGAAATGCATGTTTCCAGTCAGTGTGTGTACATTGTGTGGTGTGATATTAAAAGCGCTTTTTAAGAAAGCTTTCTTTTTCATTTCCTCACTAAATCAGCATCATTTATGGTATAGCTAGTCACAGTGCAGCTGATAAGAATGACATGAGTATACAAAGTAAAAAAACATCCTATGGTAATAATAACCATAATTGCATAACGATATGGATCCCTATGGTATGCATAAATGAACATAGACGTAGGTGACCAATAGCGGAGACCTTTTACTTTGAATCACGTGCCTTTTTTGTCCAGTAAGACTGAGGCCAGTCAGAGGTCCTGGCACGCTCTCACTGCTTTTCATATGCTAATCACTGGGCCATTGAACTCATTCGGGATGAAGCAGTTCTGCCCACGCTAAGCAGTGTGCATGCCCACAGCATCCCGCGTGAAGCATCCTGGTTAGAATTTCTGTCCAGGACGCGGCATATGACTTCGGCGCCGCATTAATCGCGGTAACAGATTTTCTGCTGAGCAGCGAGGCAGTCACTTCAGAGCAACTGCGCTGACATGGGACCTCCTCTGTGATGTGAGAAATCTGCCCTGATTGGTGTTCATCTAGCTCCTATGATTCACGTGTGTGTTGTTGAACGTGCTTGCCTAATTTCTACATACTGAAATGCACTTCATGCTCAAATGCCCAATACATCCATATGGTCGTACAACCCACTTTTGACAATAAGTCAAGTCAAGTCAAGTCTTTACATGTGATGGTCATACAAGGAATTGAAATTACGTTTCTTACTTTCCAATGCAGACATAGACATAGACTTTAGGTAAAGACATAAACAGTTAGACATCACAGCTGCGGCAGAAATTGAGAGACCACCTTGAAATTAGCAGTTTCATTCTATGAACTACTGACAACATTTCCAACTGTTTAAACTTAGGAAGTTCAGATATCAATGTTTTGTGGAATGACCCTGGATTTTCATCACAGCTTTCATGCAGGTTGCTAAACACACAACGATGGCCTATATGCCCTGCCATAGGCTCGGTACGTCTCTGCTGTCTTGGAAGTATGATGTTATTTTGTATGTGTAGTAAATAAAATAAAAAACATGCAAACGATCCTGGCGTCAGATAATATTTAAATGGTCCACCTTTGCCATTTCTTAAAGGAATGTATCATGTTGATGATTAGTTAATAAAAACCCTGATAATCTGCATACTAATCCAACACTATTCCACTCGGCTACCTGTTGAGTCTCTAATCGTAAAATTTGACGGTCTAAAAGAAAATGTGCTGTCTGGCATATATTCTTTCAAAAGGGACACTATTCACACACATGAGGTAAGACACAGGTCACCAAGAACACCATGGGGATTTGTAACTCCTCCACTTCGAGGAATGAAACAAATGCAGCATACTATGCCGCCACCATGTTTCTTCTATGGCTCAAAAGCTCAAAAGACAAGCCCACTTATGGACTGTCTTATAGCTTTGAGCCGTAGAGGTAAACATTGTGGAAGTGTGAATTTAACAAGAACTGTTTCTGGCAGAAAAACGCTTTAGTTAAAGGCATTTTCCTGCCAGATACAGTTGCGCTTGTTAAACTCACTAAAACAGGACAGCAGGTGTTGCTTACCATTAATGTTGCTGTGAGGAGGCCCTTGGCTGGTGAAGTTAGGTGGCTCAGGTTTGGATCTGTCTGTTTTTGCTGGACACACAACTCTCTGTAGGGACCTGGTCTTATCTCCCATGCCACTAAGCAAACACAGAAAAACATGTGGAGAAACTGCAGTTCCGAGTATGGATTTGGATCTTGGAGTATTCAGTCAGTGAAATGTTGCAATTCCGCTGCGATTTAAAGGGTAAACTCTCCAATCAAAATAGGAGTGAATGAAATAAATATGAAAAAAAGAGACGGTCCGCACACTTGGTGTGCTCCAGGTTTATTAACCACAACGTTCGACATGCAGTCTGGTTTCGTCAGGTGTAGTATATTATGAAAATTAATATGTCAACTCTAGATGCCAGCTGGGCTCATAGGGCTCGCCATTCTCATTGCTAGCTTGAGGTAAATTTGCACTGCCATACTCAGGAAAATGTTGCAAGTAATGAGAAAGGTCATTTCACTACCCGGAAAGGGGTAAAACAAAGCTATTTGGAAAAAGGGACAGAGCATTTACCTGTAAATCTAACTTATTTTCAAAATCAATGTGAATGTGAATATAAATCTACAGATTGTATCTAAATGGAATTTTAGGTAAAATGGTAAATTCCAAATTTTGGGGTCGAACATTAAGTATGTGAGCAGATTCATAATGGAAAAATGAAATCCACTGGGGGAACGGATGCATTATGAACTTCCAGGCTTTGAGGGAGAGCAAAATACTTGTCTTTTTCTGTAAAGGGTGATTTCATGTACTTACTTTTGGAATCCCCTGTGACAGTACAAGTTAGACTAAAATCAGTTGCCACTTTCCACTTTAACCATACGTTGCTGTGAGGAGGTGTGGCTCTTTGAGTTAAAGTGGCTCAGTTTGGATCTGTCTGTCCTTGCTGGACATAAACTCGCTGTAGGGGACCTGGTCCCCTCTCCATGCCACTAAGCAACACAGGAACAATGTGGAGCAACGACAGTTTCGAGTGAGTGAAACTACTGGGCCACTTCAGTCATAAAGTTGCAAACGTATGGGGTGATTCTTGCTTGGCAAGTCAAGTTAATACATCTACTTTACCAAAGAGCAGTGAGTGAGATGCCAACTCCATGCAACTAATGCACAGACAATATGTGGAGAAAAACTTTTTTCACAGTTAGAGTATGGATTTTGGATCTGGGAGTATCAGTTCAGTGAATGTTGCAACTTCCGCGCGGATTACGAGGGTTAAACTCTCAAGCAAAATATGGAGCACTGCTGGATGGCTATAGGGGCATACCGGGAAATGCACCCGGTGGACCTGACGTGTATTTAATTACTTTTTCTTCAGGCCAAACCAGTAAAACACGTTAGCAGGCCCTCTGTCTTCATGCCGGGCACTCTGTAACATGCACTTTGTCCAAGTCCAAAGAGATTCTGATACTTCGATCAATACTTAATGAAGTAGATTCTAATATTACACTTTCGGGAAACTAGTGCCAGGCTGTTTTATTCTGGGGGTATATGTAGCGTTAACTGGACTATGTTATAGTCATTTTTCAAAAAGTCAAATTCCTACAGAAAGTTGAATAGGGACACAGAGTTTGGGCAATTTATGTAAAACAATAGCTCCCGTTTTATTTGGTGTTATTATGAACTGTTATTTTGGGAAGAATTTGCAAACAAAAACGGTGTGTGGCATATTTTAGATTAAGGACGCAGTTTTATTTCCTACTTTCTGCCTTTCCGTTGCTGGGTTTAAGTTAAAAGCGGTTTCTGCCGAATACAGTTGCTTGTTAAACTACTAAAACATTTGACAGACCGGTGTTGCTTACTACCGTTGCTCGTGAGTCAGGCTATGGCTGGGTTGAACTTAGGTGGCTCAGGTTTGGATCTGTGTCCTTGCGTAACACCAAACTCTCTGTAGGTGACCTGGTGTCCTCTCCATGCCACTAAGCAACAAGACAACAATGTGGAGGAAATACGTTCAGAGTATGGATTTTGGATCTTGGAGATTCAGTCAGTGAAATGTTCAAATTCCGCTGCGGATTTAAGAGGGTTAAAACCTTCACTCAAAATATAGATGTGTATGAATAAATATGTCAACTCTAGCGGGAGCTGGTCTCAACGGGCTCCATGTCCCGAAATTGCTAGCTTGGAGGTAAAAATTGACACTGTAATTCAGGGAAATGGTTGAAAGAATGAGAAAGGTAAAACACATCATTTCACTCAAGGGGGGGGGGGGGGGTTGGGGGGGGGGGGGCTGTTCCCTTCCCTCTCCCTTTCTTTCTTCTTGGGGTGGGGGGGGGGGGGGGGGGGGGGGAAAGGGGTAAACAAAGCTTATTGAAAAATGAGCAGTAGCACTTTAAAGGTAAAACTAAATTATTTTCCAATCACATGTAAAACTTGAATATGCATCTAAAGATGTAGATACATGGAATTTCAATTGTAAATGGTAAATTCCCATTTTGGGTCGAAATTAAGTATTGAGGCAAGATTCCTAAGAGAATGAAAGCCACTGGAGTACATAGCATTATGAACTCTACATGCTATGAGGAGAGCACACTAACTTATCTTTTTTTCTGTAATGGGTGATCATGTACTAATTGTGGACTACCATGACAGTACAAGTTATGACTAAAATCAAGTTGCCAACTTCACTTTAACATACGTTGCTCGTGAGGAGGCTCCTTGGCTCTTTGAAGTTCGGTGGGTCAGGTTTGGATCTGTCGTCCTTGTTGACACACACTCTCTGTCGGTGACCGGCTCTTCTCTCCATGCCACTAAGCACCACAGACAACAATGTGGAGAAAACTGCAGGTCGGCGTGAGGAAACTAACTTGACCACTGTACAATCAATAAATGTTGCGAATCTGGGGTGAATTTCTTGCTTGGGCAAGTCCATTTAATAAATATACTTTACCAAGAGCAGTGAACAGTGAGACTCACTAGGCAAGCCACTCAACCTTAATCGCCAGGTAACACTACATGTTTTTGAGCTAATACAGAATTGTCCAAGTTTTAACAAATAAAAGAATAATGAGTTTTCGAGGTAAAAACCAAACCAATTTTTGTGAATCTTGTTTTTTATTGAACATATACAATATTAGACAGAAAAACATTTCCTTATCATGAAAAATTGATAAGGGACACTGCCTTATTGTGATTATAAATATATTTTATTTTAAATGCACTAAAACAGGACCAGGCAGGGTTGCTTAAACATACCGTGCTCGTAAGGAGCTCTGGCGGGTTGACGTTAGTGGCTCAGGTTTGGATCTGTCTGGCTGCTGACACACAACTCTCTGTAGGTGACCCTGTGGTCCTCTCATGCACTAAGCAACACAGGCAAACATGTGGAGGAAACTGCAGTTCAGAGTATGGTTTTGGATCTTGGAGTTTCAGTCAGTGGACATGTTGCAATCCGTGGCGTATTTTAAGAGGGTTAAACTCTCAATCAAAATATGAGTGTAATGAAATTAACTATGTCAACTCTAAGCTGACAGCTGGTCTCCTAGGGCTCCCTGTCAATTGCTAGGCTTGGAGGTAAAATTTGCATTGCCATACTCAGGGAATGATTTGAAAGTACATGAGAAAGGAAAAAACAACAACCATTAGTCACTCAAGGAAAGGCTAAACAAAGTTATTTGACAAATGGAGAGTAAGCACTTTAAAATTTGTAAAACCTAAAATGTATTTCAAATCACATGTGAAATGTTGAATATGAATCTAAAGATTGTATCTAACAGGATTTTAATGTAAATGGTAAATTTCCGCGTAATTTTGGGTCGAAATTAAGTATGAGGCACGATTCGGTAATGAAACTGAAAGATCACTGGAAGTACCGGAAGACATATGAAACTCCTACAGCTGAGGAGGCAAAATAACTTATCTTTTTTCTGTATTGGGTTATTTCATGTACTACTTTTGGAATCATGACAGGACAAGATGACTAAAATCAAGTTGCCAATTTCCACTTTAACATACGTTGCTCGTTTGGGAGGACTGTGGCTCTTGAAGTTAGGGCGCTCAGGTTGGATCTGTCGTCTTGCTGAGAATAACTCTCTGTAGGTGACCCTGTCCCATCCAGCCACTAAAGGCAACAACCAGAGCAACAATGTGGAGAAACTACAGTTGAGTGAGTGAAATACTGGACCCACTGTACAGTCAAAAATGTTGCAAATTTTAAATGTTGAATTTCTTGCTTGGGCCAAGTTCAATTTAATAATATACTTTACCAAGAGAAGGAGTGAGAGTGCCAATCCATGCCACTAAGCAAAAGACAACAATGTGTAGAAACTACAATTCAGAGTATGGATTTTTGGATCTTGCGAGTATCAGTCAGTGGCCAGTTGCAATTCCGTGCGGATTTAAAGGGTTAAACTCTCAATCCAAAATATGAGCACTGCGGAACTGCCATAGGGCCTTACGGCAAATGCCCCCCCCCGGTGGCCTGGTGTATTTATTACTTTTTTATCAGGCCAAAAACCCCGTACAAAACGTTAAGCAGGTGGGGGGGACACCACTCTGTCTTCCCTGCAGGCCACTTTCAGTAACATTCACGTTGTCCAAGTACAAAGAAGAGGTTCTGATACTTCAATACAACGGTTCAAAGGAGTAGATTCTTATTATATACCCTTAACTAGTGGCAGGCAGTTTTATTCTGGTGGGTACATGTATGCGTATACTGGACTATGTATAGTCATTTTTCAAAAAGTAAAATTCCTACAAGAAAGTTAAAATATGACAGAGGTGCAATTTAAGTAAAAAACAATATGATCCAGTTTTATTTGGTGTATTTATTGAACATGTTTATGAAGAATTTGCAAACAAAAACGGTGTGGTGCATGATGGTAGATGTAAGGACGCACCCCTTTTATTTCCTACTTTCTGCCGCTCAGTTGCAGTGTTTAAGTTAAAGCGTTTTCTGCCAGAATACAGTTGCTTGTGTTAAATTCACTAAAACAGGGCCAGGCAGCTGGCGCTTAACATACCGTTGCTCATGGGGAGGCTCCGCCTCTTTGAAGTCAGGTGGTTCAGGTTTGGATCTGTCTGTCCTTGCTGACACACAGCTCTCTGTAGGTGACCCTGATCTCAGCTCCATGCCACTAAGCAACAGACAACAATGTGGAGAAACTACAATTCAGAGTATGAAGTATTGGATCTTGGAGTATTCAGTCAGTGAAATGTTGCAATTCCGCTGCGGATTTAAGAGGGTTAAACTCTCAATCAAAATATGAGTGTAATGAAATAAATATGTCAACTCTAGCTGCCAGCTGGTCTCATAGGACTCCATGTCAATTGCTATCTTAAAGGTAAAATTTGCACTGCCATACTTGAAAGTACATGAGAAAGGTAAAACGCAATCATTTCACTCAAGGAAAGCTTATTTGAAAAATGGGACAGTAGCACTTTAAATGTAAATCTAAATTATTTTCAAATCAAATGTGAAATGTTGAATATAAATCTAAAGATTGTATCTAAAATGGAATTTTAATGTAAATGGTAAATTCCAATTTTGGGGTGAAATTAAGTATTGAGGCAAGATTCATAATGGAAATGAAAGATCAATGGAGTACCGAAATGCATTACGAACTCTACAGGCTTTGAGGAGAGCAAAATAACTTGTCTTTTTTCTGTAATGGGTGATTTCATGTACTACTTCTGGAATCCCATGACAGTACAAGTTATGACTGAAATCAAGTTGGCAACTTCCACTTTAACATACCGTTGCTCGTGAGGAGGCTCTGGCTCTTTGAAGTCAGGTGGCTCAGGTTTGGATCTGTCTGTCCTTGCTGACACACAACTCTCTGTAGGTGACCCTGATCTCCTCTCCATGCCACTAAGCAACACAGACAACAATGTGGAGAAACTGCAGTTCAGAGTGAGTGAAACTACTTGACCACTGTACAGTCAATAAATGTTGCAAATCTGGGGTGAATTTCTTGCTTGGGCAAGTCCATTTAATAAATATACTTTACCAAGAGCAGTGAGTGAGACTTACCTAGGCAAGTCCACAAAGTAATTAGCCAATACAACAATACATTAGTTTTGCAGCTAATACAGAATTGCCCAATGTTTTTTTTTGTTTTTTTTTAAATAATGAGTTTTGAAGGTAAAACCAACCATTTCTATGAATCATTGTTTTTTAATTGAACGTATACATACATTTAGACATGAAACATTTGATTGTCATGAACACATGATAGTAACACTTCATTATTATGATTATAAATATAATTATATTTTAAATTCACTAAAACAGGACCAGGCAGCTGGCGCTTAACATACCGTTGCTCGTGAGGAGGCTCTGGCTCTTTGAAGTCAGGTGGCTCAGGTTTGGATCTGTCTGTCCTTGCTGACACACAACTCTCTGTAGGTGACCCTGATCTCCTCTCCATGCCACTAAGCAACACAGACAACAATGTGGAGAAACTGCAGTTCAGAGTATGGATTTTTGGATCATGGAGCTTTATATATTCAGTCATTGAAACTACTAGAAAGCTGTTAATAGAGGTTGCAATTCAGCTGTGGATTTAAGAGGGTTAAACTCTCAATCGAAATATGAAAGTGTAACAAATATGTCAACTCTAATAGCAAAATGTTAATTTTCAATCGAAATGTTAATGAATATAAAAGTTGAATATCAATTTACGATGTCATTGATTTTTTACGCAAAATGCAATTTCTACTGTTAATACGCGGACCATGACCGGATCCAAATCTGACTTTGGTAGTTTTTTGCTGCTAAGATCAGTAGAGGTCCGAAAATTTGAATTTTGCTCAATATATCCCTAAGCCTACATATGAACTGAAAAAGGTATATATTTAGATTTAATATATAGGTTTATATTACATTAGATGACATTAACCCTCTGAGGTCTAAGGCCTTTCAGAGGCTTTTAGGCTGCTTGCACCACCCTGACATTTTCAAGTATTTTCAACTAACAGTAAGCATCCATACAACAGTGGAATATATGGTTGTATTCTGAAAAGCCTGACAAGAAATAATCTGAAAGAAAATTGGATGTCATACAAACATGTTTTATTTAAATTGAGTATAAACACAACTGTACAAAAAAACAGGTTTCAGAGGTCTTCAAAAAGTGCAAGAAAACACACAATAAATATATCTAGCCAAGACTTTTGAAGTTTGAATCTTGTAAACAAATGTGTTGGCTACATAAAAGTAAAAAGGGCATTTAGAAATGTTTTGTTGTTTTCATACAAAATGCAAAAAAGAAAGACTATGCCACTGCCACTGCCTGTCTCATTTGAATACTAATGAGATAGGTGTGAAAAACCTCTAATGGCCCACACCCCCCTGTCAATCTCCATGTGCTCTGATAGCACACCCAACTGTCACTCTCTTTGTCCTGTGGCAGGACACTGTGTTTTGCCTAGCTGAAAGGGGCGTGTTGTCACCTCTGAATAGCCACTCAAGCACCGGTACTTTACATGTGAATAGCTATAGGTGTGGCTGCTACAGGCAGAGAGTACAGAATATGCAAAGATTTATTTTCACTTTCTTTAAATTGGGCCAGCTATATAATTTATTTAATATATATATATAAATATTTGTCTGAGGTTTCTAATGGTGTGACTTATATGTTTCAATGACAAAAACTCACAGAGTTACAGATTTGTTTTTGGAGACATGTCAAATTGCCCTCTGAAGGGCATTCAGTCCTCTGTGTGTTAAACATGTACATTTACATAGTAGTAGTGCTCTACCATTTCAACAGCAAACATCAGCCAAGGAGGTTGGGCTTAAGATACCTTGTGCCAGGTGGAGGCCCTGACCCTTTCAACCTTAGTGTCTCATCCTCAGATTGGTCACTCCTCATGGACACACAGCTGTCAGTAGGAGACCCTGGTCTCTCCTCTGTGCCACTAAGGAACAGATAGAAAAACAATTACAAACCAAGATGAAGAATGTAAGATGTTTGGATTGGCTATAGTTTTGGTTACATTCAGTCCATTGCACTACTAAATATCTGCAAATGGTCAATATAAATGTTGAAGATAAGCATTAAATCCACACCAACAAGAAAATATATGTGAACCTTTTGGGGTTACTTGGATTTCTGTGTGAGTTATTTATGAAAAAGTGAATTTTGGGGTAAACTTTAACATTTTCTACATTGCTTAACATGAGATTGTATTGAGTCAAAGTTACTTGTGAGATTGACCCAACTGGGACTCTTGGTTGACAGGGGAACTCATCCTGAGGAGCCCGCACTGACCCTTTCCTCCACCAGATGGCAGCACCTCACCTCATTACCTGATCAGGAGACACACATAGGAAATACCATAGTCAGTAGAGTGTACGTGTATATCCAAGAGAATAGCAAAGCTGGGATGTAATTACTTTCTACTGTATCTAAAAATAAAAAAAACAGTCTGCATATTAGCACGTTTTGTGTGCAACACTCTACCTTTCCAGGACTTTTACCCTGTGTGTGTGTGTGTGTGTGTGTGTGTGTGTGTGTGTGTGTGTGTGTGTGTGTGTGTGTGTGTGTGTGTGTGTGTGTGTGTGTGTGTGTGTGTGTGTGTGTGTGTGTGTGTGTGTGTGTGTGTGTGTGTGTGTGTGTGTGTGTGTGTGTGTTTGTGTGTGTGTGTGTGTGTGTGTGTGTGTAAGGCTGGAAGATTGTAAGGCTGTAAGGCTGATAGTTATATTAGGTCTTTTGTACTTTTTGTGTTTGTTTATTTTTGTTTATGTATGACACCTTAATTTCCTTTGGGATTGATGAAAGTAGGCTACTCAACTCTACTGTACTATACCCTACTCTCTAAGAATATTGTGAATATCTTTTAAGCATATTGCACCGCATATCAAAATATATCAAAACGTTCAGCAGACAGATTAAAAACCATCTTATTGCTTTCTACAGTTTGTGCTATTTTAGTCCATGTCCTTTTCCCTTGAACTGTGTCATATTCCCCCACACATAGCAGAATACTGCCTCAACATGTATCCTTCCTTTCACCAGATGTAATAGATAAATATATAAATACATAAATAAATAAAAGCAATAAAGGATATTAGTAGCAACATTTAGATAATAGACAAATACATCTAGGCACAGTGTACAGTTGCAACACTGACAGTATAGGCCTATTGTCCAACACATGGTAAGAAAGATGAAGGATAAAATAATATGATACCTAAAAAAGTATTGAAAAACAATTTAGGTAGGCCTACATGAGGTGCTAAAACTAAAAGCATTGGCTTCAAGGAAAGAAAAGCTAAAAACTAAGAGGCAAAAACTAACAAATAAAATTAGGCTATGTTTTTAGCCTAGATTTAAAAGTGGTGATAGAGGAAGCGAGTCTGACGTCTGGCGGCATATCATTCCAAAGCCACTTATTTACAAGACGGGACCGGGGAGTATGGACGGGACCTTGGTGAATGGATCTGAGGAACCTAGGTGCGGAATGGTGGTGCAGAATTAAAAAAAAAAAAAAAAAAGGCCTGGCCATGCAAAGACTTAAAAACTAAAATAAGTATTTTCAATTCGATTCTAAAATGTATGGGGAGCTAATGTTGAGAGGAAAGGACAGGTATGATGTGATCATGCTTCCTAGGCTACCAGTTAAAAGTCTAGCATCTGCATGCTGAACCAGATTTAAACACTATCTGCGATTAGTAGAGGCAGGACGTTACAAGGACATGGTATGATGGTTTCTAAATCCTGCAATGTTGGCTTAAGGTGGGTGAGGACTGAGTTGGTGTATAGCTGTTTTTAATGACTGAGTTGACATAATGACATAATACTAGTAAGTGTGAGTTCTGTCCTGTCTTAAAGTTCAACTCGCACCGTCATTTCATTAATAGGCTATGTTCACTATTGTTATTGTTATTGTTATTGAATGTGTTATGTTTTTTTTTTTTTTTCTCAGACCTCACTGAGCTTTTTTCCCCCCCTACAAACTATGATTCAAGCGAAAGGGAGTTTTTCCTCACCCCTGATGCCACCAGGGGCCGCACCTGAGCGCCCAATATCTGTGTGACTATCTATGACAGGGGTGCTTAACTGGCGGACCCAGGTCCGGATGCGGACCCATACGCAATGTCATCCGGACCAAGACAAAATCCATCTGTATTTAATATGAGATTTCGCTGCCATGTGATCTCTAGGTGTATTTCTGCGAAACCAATATGACAAATAAAAGTAGGCCCATCATCACTATGACAACTCAGTGAGTGAGCAAGAGGCCTGTGCGGCCAGCGAGTGAGGCTATTTTCTGCATCGGTCCGTAGCGACTTTTTTGGACCCTGGAAACATACGAGTGGCGAGTGGACCTTTTCAGTTTCTAGTTGAGCACCCCTGATCTATGACTTATGCTAGGCCCAGCCACTATAGACCTTACGCATCTAAGAATCCTGGTCCTAACCTACGTTGACCTTATGACTCTACAATCTCTATCTATCTCTTCTTCCTCTGCCTTCCTGCTATTTCTGCCTCTCCTCTATTCCTCTCCTTTTAAATCCATCTCTAACAATTATGTTTTTTTCCCATTTGTTAAGCACTTTGAGTTACATGCCTTGTATGACACAGTGCTATACAAATACAATTATTATTATTATTATTATTATTATTATTATTATTATTATTATTATTATTATTATTATTATGTGTCGGTTTTGTTTAAAAAATGTTTTGGTTGCTTTGTTTCAAGTCATCTTTGTAGGCTGGTAGGCTTGTGGACAAACGGCAGGGTTGTCTTTCTCATGGATATTATATCTGTGGCATGGAAATGAGGTGTCTCTGTTTGGCTCCCTCCTCCTGCTCTGTTTGTATCTGAGAGTAGGCCTAGCAACCAGCTGATAGCTATGCTAAGCTAGGTTTCATGCCACCAACCAGGAGCGATTAAAAGTGTTTTTTATTGGAAGTTGATCTTTAAAGGATAGACCTCTGGGTAACACTTTACTTAAAGCCTATATCTATAGCGCATTATAAGCGCATTTATAACAAATTATAATGCACAATATAATTACTTACAACGTATTATGACTACACTCATAATGCTTCATGATGCATTACATTGACAGTTATGAATAATCATGAATTTAGCTTATAATGCTTTATAAATCCAAGGGTGCCATGAGTGCTCATGACTGGCTCTAAACTACAGGCTGCCTGATGGGGCTTATAGTACATTATGACCCCTCTATGCACAGACCTGGATGATAAACTGTCATAAGGGCTCATAAGATGCTATAATGTTCCATGTGAGATCATAAGTCGTCAATGTGTGCTCTAAGTAAAGTAAAGTTCATATGGAGGCATCTATAATGCACTGTATTATATGATGCCCATCTATGATGCATCATAATGCACTGTAAGCCCCATCAGGCAGTCTGTAGTTTATATCCAGTCACGAGGACTCATAACACCCTTGCATTCATAAAGCATTATAAGCTAGATTCATGGTTATTAATTACTGTTACTGTAACATAAAACATCATGAAACATCATGGGTGTAGTCGTAATGCATTGTAAGTAGAGATGTACAGGATCCAAGATCCGGTTCTGGATCCGGCAGGATAATAGGGTTTTTCAGACTATCCGGATCCGGCAGGATCTTAAGCAGTGTATCCGACAGTTACCTATAAAAAACAGGATCTGGGGCATCTCTACTTTTTACATAGCCTAGGCATTTCAGTCAGTCTTTCACAACCCCAATCACTGCATGGAGTGAAAGCCCTTTGGAAGCGGCTGTTGAAGGCAGTGTGGCAGTAAGCCAATGAGTCCTAAAAATAGTTTACGCCAACGTAATAAAAAGGGCCCATGTGTGCGAGTTGGCTATGTGTTTCAACCCTTTCGTAGGATCCGGTATCCGGTTACGGATCCGGCAGGATCTTAAAACTGAAGAAATAATGTTTGTTTCTTAGACAGAGGTCGGTAACACTTTCTATGAAGCCCATATCTATAGTGCATTATGAGCGCATTTATAACAAATTATAATGCACATTATAATTACTTACAATTAGAGATGCACCGCTTAAGGCACCGTCATAATTGTGATGCCACATAGGCCTACTCTGTGTGGAACAGCACTAAGAATGTGTTTTTTCCCCACAGAAGATTGAATTGACCAGTCGTTAGGGCCAATCTGAACTAATAAGTAGACTTATTAAGACTATAAGACTTATATATTAAGTAGGCCTTAGTAAGTAAGTAAGTAATTAGTAGTAGTAATAATAATAATAATAATAATAATAATAATAATAATAATAATAATAATAATAATAATAATAATAACAATAATAAATAATAATAATAATAATAGGCTACAAGATACCCAAGGACACTTGTGGTATGACAATAACAAAACATAACTAGTCCAAGTAATACATGTTTAAAAGCATAGCAGCAAGTCAAGGTAATGGTTAAAAGCCACTGTCGCATCAGACTAGGTCTGCTGCTGATTTTATTTTAGGTTCACGCGCAGCGCAGCTGATCCTGAGTTTTGATGGCATATTTATATTGAGCATTTTTGCACATTACATATGCACTTTACACAATGCACTGCTCTTTTACTGCTTACTAATTTGTCATTTTCTCTTTCTGCTATATCTCCCTTCAGGTTTTTTTTTACCTGTCTAGCAAATGGACTAAAAGCACTAAAGACCTGCTCTGTTTCCTCATGATTGTGATGAACTTGTGCTTTGAACTCTAAATAAAAAGAAAAAAAAGGAAAAAGGAGAAACTAAAACGGAACAAAGTTGTCCTGTCCATGCTTGAGTGAATTCTAGTGCCTTCAGGTCCACCAGTGTGTCCTTTTCAAGTTTGGGGAAAATGCACAGAGGATAAACCAAACAAACAAACCAAACAGAACTGAAAAACAAACAAACAAAAATCAAAACTAAACCGACAACTTGACAATCATACAGGCCAATCATACAGGACAACAACAAGGCAAAATAAAACTATTGTACAAATAAATGGAACAATAAAATAAAGAATAAGGGAAGGCAAGGTTGGGAAAACAAGGGTGAAAAGGTGTGTTTTCAGCATAGATTTGAAGGTGGATAGGGAGGTGCATTGGTGGAGTGGGAGCGGGGGGGAGTTCCAAAGTTTGGGGCCAGCCACACTAAATGACCTGTCATTGTGCAAAGGTGTGCAGTGGGGATGTTGAGGAGGTGTGTCTGTAGAGTGTATACTGCGTGTGGACTGATAAGGGGAGAGGAGATTGCTGAGATTGTGCTAAGTTGTAATGCGCCTTAAAGACTGAACAGGAAGCCAGTGTAGTTAATGAATGACAGGTGTGATGTGTTGATGCAGAGTTCTGGATTTGTTGTATTCTGTTAATTGATTTGTCTGGGAGACCAGTGAGGAGGGCATTGCAGTGACACAACTGCAAGACGTGATACAACTGCACTAAACTGCCTATTTATGTGGTATTCCACCATGCCCTGGGTGATGCCCTCATAATGTGTGTAGTGTACTCTCACACACGACTGTGGAGTCCCTCAGTCACCATGTCTGTGCCTGTCATCTGGAATTAAATGCCACCAAACCAGAAAGTCAACAGCCTTTGTTCTCCATCTAGTCAGTCTTTAGCAGCCATGTTACCAAGACACCATTTTGTCAGAGCTTCAAGCTACCAACATACAAAGTTGAGCTTTGTCCAAGGTCTTTGATCGTGAAGTTTCTTCACAGTTTTATGACACCGCTATCCTCATGCACATACCACATGCCCGCTGTGTGGAGCCAGCCTGATATATGAGGCTATTAACCAGAACAATAAAACTAGCTCACCATATAATCACAGTCTGTCAAGAGCAGGGATGTCAGAGTGCAGGTAATTCAGGAAAACTTTGCAGACCACTAATATCTATAGTAATTTCAGGGGAAGAAAGGAGTCACCGGAGCATCTTCAGATGTGGAAAATAACTTGTTTTATTGGGCAAGCGCCAAGACTAACGTTTCGACGTTCACACGTCTTCTTCAGAGTCAATATGGCAAACCTGGGTAGGTGGTGCTTCAAAAAAACTTTCAGAAGCACCTGACAGGTGCGTGCGGGGGCGGTGACTGCAATCACCCAAGGGTGCCAATGACAGAGGCTGCACTCCAAAAACAAAAAACAAAGATAAAGAAACAAATTCAAAATCAAAATTAAGCCAAACACAAGAAAAGAAAAATGGGGGGAAAGGATGTACATACATATTGCACCAAAATAATATCCCAAAGAAAAATCACATCATGTTAATTCATCAACACCCAACGGGTGCGTCATACAATGACTCAATTATCTCGGGAGGGGGCAGTCTTGGCGCTTGCCCAATAAAACAAGTTATTTTCCACATCTGAAGATGCTCTGGTGACTCCTTTCTTCCCCTGCATTTACCAAGTCCTTTCCCGAGACGCACCAGATTGTGAAGTGCAGGAGCGCGGATGATATCTCTCTTTGCTATCTATAGTAATTTATTAGTAAAATCTTCACTTTAACCATTTTGGAGCAGCCATGGCCTAATGGTTTGGGAAGTGGTCAAAGGGTTGCAGGTTTGACTCTCACCCTCACCTCTACACCTCCTCTACGTCCCACTCCTCCATCCATATATTTAGTGCCCCTAACCACACATAGCTCCAGGGACTGTAACCCATACCCTGTAAATAACTGTTAGTCACTTTGTATAAAAGCATCAGCTTAGTGTAGTGTAATATAATGTAATGTCACCACATCCCAATGTAGTTCGGACAATTAGTCCTGCTGGGGAAGTGCTGTCAATCTGATGCAGTTGAAGGAAAGGATTGTGCACATCCCAGGGAAAGGTGCAGGACGAAGGCCAACTGTAGTTTTCAGAGTGAGAAGTCCGCTACTTAAAATCCTTTTTGTTGTATTTTATTATTTCTCTCTGAAGAAGACTGTTGAGGTCTAAACGTTATCCTGCCATGAAATAATAAAATACAACAAAAAGGATTCTAAGTGTGTGGACTTCTCACTCTGTCAATCTGATGCAAACAGATTTTATTTAATTAAAGATGCACTGTGTTGAATGTGGCCAGAATGGGTACTGCAACTATTCTGCTCATTGAAATTGGGCAGCCTATTGTCAATTTTTGATCTTTTCATGAATACTGACTAATAAACTAATATTTACTATTATGACCAAAGTACAGCAAGTTCTGCAGCTAAATAATGTCTATTTCTGGAAAATCAAAAAGGCAAACCATGGAGAAGGTCCCCTTTTTCATGTATGAAAAGTGTCATTTTCCCAGACCAGTCATATTGAATACTTCGAATTTTATGGTGGTGGTAAATATTTGTTAAAAAAGGTAATATTTGTGAGTGGCCAGCATGAATTCTTGAAATGAACAAGTAAAATGTTCACACGGTACACCTTTAATGTGCAAAAAAATAGTTATTATTTGTAATAAACATGTTGTTGCTGATATTTCATCACTCTCAAGTTAGATTCATTTGTAGGTGATTACATGGAAGTAAGGGAGTTTGTATTGTCTGCAGAACATTTTTCGCAACATTACTAACAGCACCTTGACAGAGAGTTTACATGGTTCATTTGTAGGCCAAGGTAAAAAGATAACGTGTGGTTGAAGGAGAGGATTGTACACACCACAGGGAAAGGTGCAGGATGAAGGTCAACTGTAGTTTCCAGAGTGAGAAGTCCACACAATTAGAATCCTTTTTGTTGTGCTTTATTTTTTCATGGCAGGATAACGTTTCTCGACCTCAACAGTCTTCTTCAGATTCTCCACCGCTGAGGTCAAAACGTTATCCTGGCATGAAAAAATAAAACACAGCAAAAAGGATTCTAAGTGTGCGGACTCCTCACTCTGAAAAAGATAACGTGTACCAGATTGTATCTAAAATCTGAATTCCATCTACAACGGCTGGGCTAGACTTACAAGAAATAACAATGGTAAAAGTAAAATAGAACAACAGAAATGCACAGATTCAGGCAGAAGAGAAGTGCAGTTCCCTAGGCCTGAAATAGGCCACTGCATACAATATCAACAGCACATGACTTCACATGAGGTCTACAATGACCCCTTCAGATCACTACAGTGTGTATCTGCATACAATATCCTATCAACATGAGAATAAGAATTTACTCTGCTGTAAAGTACACACCACATTCACACTGTAAGCAGTGAAAATACACAGCACTTTACCATATCAGAACGTATCTCCCGACAGGACTAACAGCACCCCTACAGGGACTTTGTACAGGGTTCGTTCCTAGTGTAAGAAGATCACTTGTAACAGATTGTATCTAAAAGATAATTTCCCTCTACAACCACTTGGCTGACAATACATTAAAGGGATGAAAAGAAAGAACAACAGAAATGCACACAAAGTCAGTGAGAATTCAGGCAGAATAACTTTTCAAGCAACTCTGCCATGCAGCCCACTATCAGTGCTCTGCCCTTCAGATCACATACTCTACATACAATATGCCAGTGCCAGTAAATTAACTGGAACAAACAATTTGATGGAACAAGGTGACAGGGCTTTAAAATACACTATTCCATCTTCCAACTTACTTAGATACACAAGATATTATTTTGATATTTAAGATACTATACATTATCAGCAGCACTCCTCAAAGTTGCCGTGTTACCAATAATTCTTGAATACATGTAAGAAATGGGAAACTGTATTGTTCGCAGGTCAGAACATATCAGAACATATTTCCCGACTAACACCACCCTGAAAGGTAGGCCTACAAGGTTCATTCCCAGGGTAAGAAGATAACGTGTTCCAGACTTTATCTAAAAGATAATTTCCATCTACAACCCCTTGGCTGACAACACATAAAAGGGATGAAAAAAGAACAACAGAAATGCACACAAAGTCAGTGAGAATTCAGGCAGAAAAACATTTTCAAGCAACTCTGCCATGCAGCCCACTATCAGTGCTGTGCCCTTCAGATCACATACTCTACATACAATATCCTATCAACATGAGAAGGAGAGTTAGCTCTGCTGTAAAACACACATCACATTTATAAGCGGTGCAAGCACACAGCACTTTGATACACTTACATGACACACTTACAGATAAAATCAGTCTACAGAGATGTCTTGGTTCACTCTTCAACATAAACTAAACATTAATACCCATATACCTACATTTCTTAGGTATTCAAACTTATAGTCCTACCCCAAACTACAATCAGCTTAAAATCACTTAAAGTATGCCTTATGGCTTTCTGTATGTCTCTGTGCAAAACTCAGACAAGATAGACCAGTTTTCATTCATTTATCAAACACTGTAGATGTTAAGTCAGCCATACCTGAAAATGCTGCATTGGCTTCTTATGGCAAGTTTAGATGTGAGAGGACAACCAAGAAATAACCTGAAGCTCACTAGACCCCTCCTACGAACAACAACCACGCAAAGGACGCCAGAGATAATCTCCCATGTGAGAAGCACACCCTGTGACCTGTAATATGGGTTTGGGGTTAATGTTTTACCACACTGTATTCCACAACAGTACTATGAACTAGAAAAGTTTACGCTGTAGTATTCAATATTGCAAAAATGTCCAGATGACATACACATTTTAGTGTATGACATACACAACAGGTTTTCAGGTACCAATAAATTAACTCTGGTTGGCATTGTGTTTTTAAGTACAACTGACATCCCGACACAATGTCTTTGAGTTCGTAAATTGGAACTCTATCTGGCATATCACTGGTTATATGTCATGACAACAGCTGAGGCAACCATGGAGTAGTGGTTAAACAGCTGGTCTTTCACCTCGAAGGTTGCAAGTTCAATCCCCAACATGGAGATCATCTTACCTATTTTCATACTTCCTGGAACATGGTATGAAAATGTTCAGATTGCCACCAGACCCATGACTCCAGCTTTAATTAGCAATATTTTTCACATTTAATTTCGAGCAAAATTACAAAAGAAAAATGCTTAGGTAAAGCAAGACAATGTTTGAGCTGCTGTGGTCTGGATAGGGGAATGGCCACAAGATCAGAGGATTGCAGGTTTGAATCCTGTATTACCAATAAAAAAACACTCAAGTAGATATTCATTGTTTATTTTTCGCGAAAATGTGAAAGTTACAAATTCTTTAAATCATGTCAATTGGAACTATATCTGACATATGAGACTATGGATGTCAGCATGTTGTGTTTGAGCAGTCATGGACTAATAGTTAAGCAGGTGGCCTTGAAACATGATGGTTTCAAGTTCAATTCCCAGCACTGGATGTTAATTTAAAAAATCACATTCAAACATTATTGTTTTGGTATGATGTCACTTGGCCGGATTTGAAGTGGAAAGTATGTGTGAACACATTTGACTGTTAATTATGAGTAAGTCCAATACTTTCTAACAAACATCACAACGTGCAGTTGAGTGGTGTATGGGGTAGTCCTCTGCATGTAGCCATATTGGCATGTCCTTATCTTGAGATTGAGAGTTTGAATCATAAGGCTGGGTCACTCACGTTTTTGGTTGTTTAAGTTGGTTTTTTTTTGTTTTTTTTTGTTTTACTTTACTTTTACTTTACTTTACTTTATTTCTTCAGGACATTGCACATCAATGAACATATACATACATGTACATATATGTAAATATGCCAGATTGTAGCCCAAGGGCTAATTTCCATCTGGTGTCCAAAATAGGCAGGCTAGATGTTTACAAGCAATAGAATTTAAAATAAAACCGACTGTTAGTAACAAAAGTAATAAAACCCACTACAGAAGCAAAAGGCATGCATGTAAATAAAAGGAAAAGAGAAAAGAAAAAGGTCCCAAAATAGGGCCATGTGTTATGTGAGTGTGTGTGTGTGTGTGTGTGTGTGTGTGTGTGTGTGTGTGTGTGTGTGTGTGTGTGTGTGTGTGTGTGTGTGTGTGTGTGTGTGTGTGTGTGTGTGTGTGTGTGTGTGTGTGTGTGTGTGTGTGTGTGTGTGTGTGTGTGTGTGTGTGTGTGTGCGTGTACACTGTGTAGAGGCTCAGACCATCAGTGTGAACATGTTTGTTGGGCTCGAAGCCACTTTTTATACTACATCTTAAAGGTGTCTAAAGAGGGACATTCCCTTATATGCAGTGGAATAGAGTTCCATAATGTGCCGCATTTAGACATTGACATTGTAAACGAGAAACATCAAATCCTCTCATATAAACAGTTAAAAGACAGGTATGGGGAGGTATGTACAACTCAACAATACAATCAGTTGACTTCTTCTCTATCATCAAGGTGGAAGCAAAAAAATAAAACGAGCAGTGACAGTAATTTAGTGTGTAGACCAAATATAAAGCAGAACAAATGGCTAAATCAAACAAAAATAAACAAGGAAATATATAAGTTTTATTTACATACAGATAAATTGGTTGAGATCCCATGTAATATTTTTGATAGCTGGGAAAAAATGATTGATTCTCCTCTCTTATGGAAGCAAATCTTCAATAATTTGTATGAAATATCATTAGATATAAAAATACGTTTTTTTCAATACAAATTAATTTTTAAATACTTAAACACCAAGAAAATGCTTTACATTTGGGGTATAGAAACAAATCCATTGTGTCGCTTCTGTTTAGAAGAAGAGGAAACTCCAGAACACTTATTTTGGTATTGTCCTTTAACTGTTACACTTTGGTTTGAAATAGAACGTTGGCTGTTAAAATACAACATCAGTCTATGCTTGGATCTCCCTACAGTGCTCCTGGGCGATGTGGCAAATGAAATCCAAGCAATACAAATTATAATTATTTTGTTGGGTAAAGAATTTATACATAAACCGATGGATTATAAAAAGTTGAAATTAAGAGTCTTTAAAAATTATGTCAGATATTATTGTAAAATAGAGTGTATAATGGCTTGTGAAACAGGTAAAACAATGCATGCAGATAGGTGGTCTAAGACAAAACATGGAGAAGGATGGCTTTAGGTACCTTCCTTCTTTTTTTATTTTTTTTCTTCCTTTCTTCTTTTTTTCCCTTTCTGTTTAGTTCATAAATGTCTAAGGTATCATTTCTAAGCATATCAGCGCAAAAGTAAATTATAATTCCTTCCTGGGATGGGGGCAGGGGTTTTGGGGGGAAGGGGGGGGAGGGGGGTTGTAGTAGTGTTGCTTAATTAATATATAGTTTGACGTGTTGGGGGACACTTATGTTTGGTTTGTTTTTTTTTTTTGTTTTTTTTCCTGTCTTTATCCTTTTATTATCCTTTATTGTATATTACATTTTGCTTTTAAAAGAAAAAAATGAAGAGAAATTAAAAAAAAAAAAAAAAAGGAAGAAAATATAGGTCCCCCATAAGGGGGGGTGGTGGATGGGTTTAGAAAAAAAAAAAAAATGTGCCGCATTTAGTAGTGACTGAAAGAGGTTTGAAAGGAATCTCTCTACATCTTTATTGACCACTGCTCGAGTTACTCGTGTTTGACAATATTTTATAAAATCTTGTAAACAAGGTGGCGCCAAAGTTTTATAAAAAAGTCAGCTATAGGAGAATTTACAGAAATTGTCAAAACTCAATAGGTTGTACTTATCTAAAATGTTACAATGGTGGTATGAAAGAGTTTTTTTTTATCTAAAATTTTAAGTGCTTTTTTAAATAAACTCTCCAATGGTTTGAGAGTAGTGGATCCCACCATGTTCCAGCTAGTAATGCAATAGCCTAGGTGAGAAAATATCATTGCATGCAAGTATGTTAGAGCAGTACTATTTGACATAGCACCTCTTATGTGCCTGAAGTTGTAGAGATTAAATTTTATTTTTTTGTTATCATTTTAATATGTTTTTTAAAGAAAGATTGGAGTCTAGAATGACTCTTAGATATTTAAAATCTGTGACCACTTCTAGCTGTTCACTACCAAGAGTGACCCCAGGCTGAGACAGTCCAGGGGAAGGTTGCTTAGAAAAATACAAACAAACCGTTTTCTTTGCATTCAGAATAAGAGATGATTTCTCTAGCCATGTTCGTATGTGTGTAAGAGCTGTAGAGAGTCGTGCTGCTTCAACAGGGGTTTTAGCTTGGGTCAAGATGACTGTGTCGTCAGCATAGAGCTGAATATTAACATGTGGACCATTTTGGTCCGACACCATTTTATACCACCAGAGTCTCAAGCCACCACCTGAAGTTCCCATTTGAGCTCTGTCCCAGACAGTACTGGACTGTAAAGGAGTTCTTTATAGTTTTATGGCACCTCTATTATGATGGAGACAGGCTACCACAAGCCTGATAACATGAGGTTAGTGTGAACACTAAAAGTAGCTAAACACACTCACAACAAGGCCACAATGATGTTACTGGCATCAAAGTACATACACTATGTACATACACATAGTCACTATGTGACTAAACAGCAAAAAGGCTTTTTCAATATATCGCCCTATAGTCCCTCACTACAAGTCCCTCACGCAGGTGAGAGGCCTACATTATGTCATTGCTGTTGTTATCACTGCTGATCACACTGTTCATATATGATGAAAACTGGCAGCACTTCAAAACATTTAAAACTTTGCAAATAATTCAAACATGACATGATGATTCATCACATTAGTAAAATGGCATGAATACAGTAATTGTTATAATCATCCTCTTATGCACCTTGAAAACATGACGGCCACGTTTCAGTCAGCAGTAAATTCAAAATATATATTCAAGGTCGTTGAGTCTATGTGCCGAGTGGACATTTACGTAGGCCGGGCTTGCAACACGACACGCAGATAAAACAATAACACAGAACAATTTCTGTACAACATAATATAGTGCATTCAAATAGACAACATTTGACAGTTACAATTCCGGAGCCACACACAATATCAACAACACAACATTTAACGGAGCCCTGGCTTGCAACAACAACACATTTAGATGACAATCACTCAGTGAACCCAATACACTCATACTGAAAACATATGACAATGAAAATGCTACTGATTTCAACCTGCTGTAAATTGATCCTCACACGGCAAGCGGATAACAAAATAATACACAGAGCGATTTCTGTACAAAACCATACACTCATACTAGAACAATATGACAATTAAGAAATACAGTTGGTTGTGCAGTGGCACTGTAAGGGCCCTAAGAATTCAAAACCACGTGCCAAAAGTTATCGTGCAAAAGCATTTCAAAATCTAACCTCCACTCCTTTTAAAAAACACAAGGCGAGTAGTGGAGGTGAGATAATGAGATATAAATGCCTGTTCCATTCGCGGGAACTCAGCTCAGCGTTTTGGTGCACAGCAACAGGTATTGAAATAATAAACATGAGATGTTTTGTTAAAAATGGAGTGTGTTGCCTAGACAATTCCTGAGATTAAAAACTGATTTAAAATGCTGATCATTGTCTCTTAATTCCCACAGTAAGAAACACATTGTTTTTGCTGACTTTTAAAAGCGCTTCTCCGCTGCTCTGTACAGTAACAACGTGACATTCATATCATTGGAAATATGTGGATCTCAGCTGTCCGTCAGCATATGACACTTGCATGCGTAGCAGGTGTAATTGCTCAAGTTGCGAGACTGGCTAGGGGCACCCCTCAGATTGGCGGAGCGGGCCGTCACTCCATGATTTAAGGGCAGGTGAGCGTGCGTAATTTCCGCTCTTCGCCCGGGGTGCCTGTGTTTGTTTGAAGGCGCGTGCCGTGAGCTGACTGCTGTGTCTGCGTTTGGATGTTTGTGCGTGAACTTGGTGAGTAAAGTCATCCTACGAGTAGATGATTTGTGAATTTGTTAGTCCGGTGTGTATGTATTTCATCCGCGCCCTCTTGTTGTAGTGGTGTCTCCATGGTCGGTTCCGGTTGTCTGGTATGTGTTGGCGCTGTGAGCTGGATGAGCTGCGCTTCCCCCTCCCCGTGTCTGATTGAATGCCATTCTACTGGTAGGTGCGTCTTCACGTCAAGTGAAGTGTCATGTGACTCTTGGATGTCTAATCATGTGTAAATAACAGTAGCCTAATTTTAGTCGTATGCTCTTGTCTGCAGGTGACGTGGTCCTGCCAGGCCGCGCGCCCGTGCCATAGGTCCTAGGCTGCTGTTTTGTTTAATGTGTGCTACTACTGGAACATCTCGAGGTCGCTTCAGTCGTCCTCACGTCAGAGCAGCTTTCAGCAAATTGCTGCTTCACGAACTGAACGAGTGTGCATGTTTGAGGATCGCCTACCTGTTCCACTTGTGACCCAGTTTATCCCACCTGCATTGCGCGTGTATTAAGGCATAGGCCTATACCAAATTACTTTGTTTATTTTCCTTTGTTTGTTGAACCATTTACCCTGCATGGAATGAGTTTGAATTGCATGGAGTGTTCCTCTTTATAATTCGAGTGCTGAGTCTTTTGATTGCAGTGTCATTGCATGCTTTTGTCTTTTTATTTCTATTTTTATTTTCGTATTGGAATTGCCTGACTGCACAGCATTTCATGTATGTATGGGACAAGAGGACAGGGTGTGAATATGGTCAAGTGCATTGTTTTAATTGAAACGGAATCCTTTTGAAAATATTGTGATACGAGAAAATAAATCATATTTGTAACTCACGTTTCCTGCCTTCTGAGTGTACGAACCTGTGTTGCCCTAGTTACTAAGTTCTCAATATTCTGGAGGTGCAATTCCCCAGTGGCGTAGTCGTGCAGCTACAACTTAATTCTGGTGTTTATGAAGTTTGATTAGTAAACATCTTAACTTCCACTCTGCTACACATGCATGCTGATGAATGAACAAGGAAATCAATCTTCATGAAAAACTGGAGACTTAATATTCTGTCGCAGACATGGGCATGCAATGCCAATCCAGGACGTAGCCTCTTACTGCAGATGGGGTCGCCGGCGACCCTATTCACTTGCTGAAAATGCTTAACTACATCATAACAACATTGCTATGGCATTACAGAGAGCCATAGTGCTGCGCTAAGAGGTTAAACATGCAGCTGATGGGGTGTAACAGAGACCAGAAGCGAAATGCCAAAGGCATGCTCTGATATGTAGACCTACCTTTAGCTGTAATGAGATTCAGGACATATTTTGTGTCTTACAAAAACAGATAGGACAACCTGTAGCCTACCTCAATACGAAGGTTGATGGTGGCTTTGTATGTCGGACATCAGTGCCGAAAAGTTTAATAGGCTCAGGGCTCTCAAGTCTCACTCTTTGAGAGTGTGACACACTCATCTGAGCGAGTTCACACTCTCACACTCCACACATGGTATTTCACACTCTGAAGTTTTGATAACTTATCCAATCGGCGCACATTAATTCATCCAACCACAGACGCGTCAGAAATAGGTAACAGCGCTTCTGTGTTCAGACTAGTTACCACGCTATTCAGCCAATCAGAAAATAGATTGTTCAGTTGTCGGGCAGATTAGAGCAGTGGATCAGAGTTTCATCCAATAGCGCGCGCAGCAGAGTTCAGAGAGAACTGTAAAATTTACGAATTGCAAGTAGGCGAACTGGAGACGCAGGAGCCAGGACCATTAGGTGATAACTTCATACAGGTGAAAATATGAGACTTGTATTAGTTAGGCTACTGTTTTTACTCCTTATACCAATATTTCCAGCCCATGTAGCCTTGACAGGGACGTTAAAAGAGAGCAACAACGCTAGCTAGGCTATAACCCCAGCTGATTGTTTGATGATCATCCCTCCCAAACATGATTGAACGTGGAGACAAGAGGAGTGACAGGTGGTCAAATATTAGACAGACTGATGAGAATGGAGGAATGCAGAGGTAGTGGTAGAAGAGAGGGCAAGTAGGCTAAAGAAGTCAGGGGCAACCAATAGTGCTGGAGATATCATGGTATTGAATGAAAAAGGGTATTATTTGGGTCTGATGCCTAAAAAAAGTGATTGGACTGTTTTCATTTGGGCTGATAATGTCAATGCACAATAAAGAACATATGCCTACAGGTAGCCTATTTTAGGCTATCCCCCCACAATGAACATTGTCTAAAATCATCCCCCTCAATGAAAATGGTCAAAAATCACCTCCCTATAAAATATACATCCCTTCTTCACATTGTGTTAACCCTCTGAGGTCTAAGGCCTTTCAGAGGCTTTTAGGCTGCTTGCACCACCCTGACATTTTCAAGTATTTTCAGCTAACAGTAAGCATCTATGCAAAAGTGGAATATATGGTTGTATTGTGAAAAGCGTGACAAGAAATATTCTGGAAAAAATTTGATGTCATACAAACATGTTTTATTTAAATTGAGTATAAACACAACTGTACAAAAAAACAGGGTTCAGACGTCTTCAAAAGGTTCAAGAAAACACACAATAAATATATCTAGCCAAGACTTTTGAAGTTTGAATCTTGTAAACAAATGTGTTGGCAGCATAAAAGTGAAAAGGGCATTTAGAAATGTTTTGTTGTTTTCATACAAAATGCAAAAAAGAATGACTATGTCACTGCCACTGCCTGTCTCATTTGAATACTAATGAGATAGGTGTGAAAAACCTCTAATGGCCCACACCCCCCTGTCAATCCCCATGTGCTCTGATAGCCCCAACCCCCCTGTCACTCTACGTCTGCTGTGTTTACCCTACCTGAAAGGGGCGTGTTGTCACCTCTGAATAGCCACTCAAGCACTGGTACTTTACATGTGAATAGCTATAGGTGTGGCTGCTACAGGCAGAGAGTACAGAATATGCGAAGATTTCTTTTCACTTTCTTTAAATTGGGCCAGCTATATAATTTATTTAATATATATATATATGAAATCTGGAAGGTCTGAGGTTTCTAATGGTGTAACTTATGTGTTTCAATGACAAAAACTCACAGAGTTACAGATTTGTTTTTAGAGACATGTCAAATTGCCCTCTCAAGGGCACTTAGACCTCAATGGGTTAAAATTGCACTTTCAACAACTACATTTTCACATTTTTCTTGGGGGAGAAGCCCCCAAACCACCAATAATTAGAATCAATCTCTGACCATCCCCAGCTGTTTATAGGCTATTTTACAACTCGAGCACTGGTTAGGATTAAGCATATTGAATACATAGTGTATTTGGTCTAATCAAACTTTTTAACTAGCTGGGTTGAAGGGAAACCTAGTGTCGATAGGTCGATGGGTGATGATGGGTCGATGCCCCCCCCCCCCATTTATTTATTTATTTATCTAAATCTCACTCCAAACAATCTTCAAAACTTGAGAGCCCTGATAGGTTACATGCACATATGCACATTGCACAAGTTCCAGTAAATCACAAAAGTGGAGGAGTTGCAATAACTCCTTTTCTTAACGTGACTACAACATAGTAAAAATAGTGAAGGTTGTTTTTGAATAAGTTTACATTGGGTGGCTGTTCAGGCGACTGACTTGACATTTTTACTTACGCGGGTGGGAGAATAAAGCCCATAGTGAATAGGTCCGCTGGCGCTGACGACCCCATCTGCAGTAAGAGACTACGCCCAAACTACAACAAGCAATCATATTTGATGTTTATTTATTTATTTATTTATTTATTGTTTATTTGACAGGGACAGTGCTCAAAATACAATTGAGCCAGATTATAGCCCTAAGGCTAATTTCCATGTGTAGTCCCTGGACAGGAATTGGTGTTAAGCTAAAAAATAGAATTAAAATAAATAATAATACAAGAATATGACAACAATACAATTAAAAGGTGCACAATGTGCAAATAGGCCCACAATATTACATGGCCAAGAGGGCATATCTAGTTAAAAGAATACACCAAGGAAACAAAAAACAACATTTATGATAAAGTAGACATAAAACACCAAACATAAGATCAATGACTAAAATGTTCACAGTGAGGCCTTGTTTTTAGCCATTTCTTGAGACCTGATTTAAAACTACTGAGTGTGTTGCTTTGTCTGATACCTACAGGAATACTACTCCATATCCCTGTTGTTTTTACAGAAAAGGCACTTTGACCAAAAATGGTACTTCTAAACACACTTGAAGAGTCCCCTCTAGACGATGCTCTTGTATTGTTTTCTACTCTACTCAGACTCACAAATTTCTTACGGGGAGGGGAAGCAAGATCATTTACAATTTTAAAAAATAAACAGCAGTTTGAAAAAGAAATAAAATTGTCCAGACAAAATAAACCATACTTCTGTATGATGGGACAGTAATGGTATTAATAAGATTTTTTGTCCAGAATTTTAAGAGCCTTTTTATTGGATTTGCGTATCAGTGACAGTTCAGTTGTATTTGCTTGGGACCAGGTGGTCAAGCAATATGAGATATGAGTTAAAATCATTGAGTGGAAGTAAAGTTTCGCTGCCTCTGTGGTCAACTGATTCCTTATTATCTTAAAATGTAGGAGGTTCCTTTTAACTCTACCATTAATGACCTTCTTAATGTTTTTTAAAACTTAAATGGGAGTCAACAATGACCCCTAAGTACTTAAAATCATCTACTACCTGTAGCCTTTCGACCTTAACAAATATGTTCGGCTCTTGAGTTGTCTTTTTACTCATAGTGAAATACATGCAAATTGTTTTTGACGTATTAAGTGTCAAACAGGAGTTATCTAACCAGTCCGCTATCTTACTCAATGCTGCATTGAGTTTGTGTGCTGCTTGTTGTTTTGTTTTTGCATGGGCGTATATCACTGTATCATCAGCATACATTTGAATGTTCACATCAGGACAAACTGAGGGAAGATCATTGTTTGGCCTTGGCTAACTATAGGCCTCAGAAAAGGTCCACATACTGTATTCTATTCATCATTTATCAAACATACTGATGTTTTAAGGCCAGCCGCTCTTACCTGAACTAATCCAGACGCTGCTCTGGCTCCTTACGACAAGTTCAGTTTTGAGAAAAGTTGATCAAGAATTAACCTGAAGTGTACCAGGAAACTGAACCCCTCGTGCCATACAATGTGACTGTTTATGATATGATCACGCTGTAACCTGTAATATGGGCCCAGGTTTAATGTTTCACTATGAACTGAACAATTGTTGTTGCATGTTTGTTAGTATGCCACTAAAGGCACGCCAGAAAATATTGTAGGTGTAGTTTATGGAAAGATATGAAGAACCTTCCACCTATTTGTTTCGAAAAAATAATACCAATATTAACTAACTGACAGGCTTCTTCATTGGTTTGATTCGACCGCATGTTGACGGTTTCTCCACAGACAGGTGATTATAATACACACACTTACGGAGGTTGAAAGTATTTAGATACTGCATGATTATAATTTATGGAAATATATGAACCATTTGTTTGTTGTAAATGAACACCACACCACTACAGTACTGAGTCAGGCCTTTTCATTGGTCTGACTCGACCGCATGCTGCTGTTTACTCCACTAGATGGCACTCTATCACACACAGATGTATGCATGCGCACGTGGGTGCATGCGTGCTTGTTGCCATATATAATATTCATGTTCAGCATTACATTACATTACATAATACTTATGTTCAGCATTACATTACATTGCATTACATTACATTACATTACATTACATTGCATTTGATTTTTGTTTTGTTTTGTTTTTCAAGTAAAGTCCAGTCAAGTAGATTTATTTGTCCAAGCTTGGGCAACCGTTCTGCTGCAGGAGTAGCACACACACATACACTCACACACTTCCACAATTAATTGAAAGAAAGTCATAAAAGATAAATGATTGAAATAATAAATAGTGCATAAATACATTTTGGATTAGAGTAAGATTTAAAAAGATAAATGTGCTATGGAGAAGTGAGGTGTACAGTATAAAGGATTGACCTGCCTAAAACTGAATACATAAACACACACCTGACCTATGGCTATCTGCATTTCTTTAAATGAGATATTAAGCAGCTGAACAGCTGAGGTTATACAAGAGTTCTTGTATCTAAAGATTTTTTTTATTATCTTTTACAACTTTATTGATGATAGGACAGTGTGAGAGGTGAACAGGAAGCGAATGGGGAGAGAGATGGGGAGGGGTCTGCAAATGACCCGGATCGGGAATCGAACCCGGGTCGGCTGCATGGCAGACGAGTGCCCTACCGGTTGGTCACGGCAGGGCCAAGAGTTTTTGTATCTGTTTGTCCAGGCTGGTGGATAATTAAAAAAGGGAACCAGAGGGTAGAAGCTGAAATGCATTGTCCAGAGGAAGGGTGTAGTTGTCCAGAATGGACTGTGCTGGAGGAGCAGAGTTCCCTTCATGCAACATAGGTCCTTAGTATGTCCTTCAGATAAGGCTGGAGCTGTGGTTTTGTAGACGAGGGTCAAGGCCTTGTGCTTGATCCGGGCCGTGATCAGTAGCCAGTGCAACTGGATGAATAGAGGAGTGACATGGGTCCTTTTGGGTCGAGTGAACACCAAACGTGTCGCCGCATTTCACACTCTGGTGTGTTTATACTGGCAGCATAGCTACCTTTTCAAAACCTATTCAGGCATTTGGTTTAGGTTTGATTCATATACAGGTCCTTCTCAAATAATTAGCATATTGTGTTAAAGTTCATTTTTTCCCCATAATGTAATGATAAAAAAATAAACTTTCATATGTTTTACATTCATTGCACACCAACTGAAATATTTCAGGTCTTGTTTTGTTTTAATATTGATGATTTTGGCATACAACTCATGAAAACCCAAAATTCCCATCTCAATAAATTAGCATATCATGAAAATGTCTATTTTTAAGAAAAACCAATTCTAATTTGCCAGAAATGAAACCCCCATTGAAAGTCAATGGAATGTTCTGTCTGGTAAATTAGAATTAGACTATTCTTAAAAATAGAAAAACTTGGTATTGGAAATCTATGGAGTATAATGAAGAGGGAAGTGTGGGTCACCAGATCAAAGAACAAAAAACAGCTGACAGCTAAGCATCAATGATATCTGGGCTTTCATAACCCTCATGCAATGCCACTGCCATTGACTTCAATGTTAAACACAGTCAGGTCAGCAGTCTAACCCATGACCGCGGTTTTGAGTAATGAACAAGGCTGAGACTTTTTAAAGCCTCAGGAAGCTTTTACCAGTGTTTAGAGTTAATTGGTTAATTCAGGTGATTAGGTTAATAGCTTGTTTAGACAACCTTTTCATGATATGCTAATTTTTTGAGATGGGAATTTTGGGTTTTCATGAGCTGTATGCCAAAATCATCAACATTAAAACAAAACAAGACCTGAAATATTTCAGTTGGTGTGCAATGAATGTAAAACATATGAAAGTTTATTTTTTATCATTACATTATGACGAAAAAAATGAACTTTAACACAATATGCTAATTATTTGAGAAGGACCTGTACGTACACATGGAAATGTCAACATGTTGCAATGCATAATCAGTGGTGCTGCAGTAGGCCTACACAGTATCTACAGCAGTATAGACAATCTGTTGCTTTGGGGCTCTTCTTGCTAGAGATGGGATTTATGGCTCTTTTTCGGGATCCGGATCTTAGTGGCTCGTTCCTTTCAAAGAGCCGTTCAAAAAACTGGCTCTTTTGGCTCTTTTGTAAATTATTTAGTCAGTGTTAAGAATGAAATCCCCCAGCTGTGATCCGGTTCCCATCGTTCACTTCAGGGAGCCTTTCAAAAGAACCGTCCGAAATGTCAACATGTTGCAATGCATAATCAGTGGAGCTGCAGTAGGCCTACACAGTATCTACAGCAGTATAGACAATCTGTTGCTTTGGGGCTCTTCTTGCCTTTATTGATGGGACAGTGGGGCACGGTGACAGAAGAGTAGTGAGAGAGAACTGAGAAATGATCAGGAAATGACCTTGGGATAGACTTGAACCCAGTCACCATATTCATGGTATGGCCCCTTAGCCTACTGAGCGACGGAGCCCCTCCAGTGTACTCAGCTTTGAATTGCTGGATCTGGCCTGCTCCCTCCACGGCCATTTCCACATTA
Organism: Engraulis encrasicolus; assembly: GCF_034702125.1. Lineage (NCBI taxonomy): Eukaryota > Metazoa > Chordata > Actinopteri > Clupeiformes > Engraulidae > Engraulis > Engraulis encrasicolus. Next base: position 553,372 of record NW_026945764.1, read on the forward strand.
CGCAACACCAGATGGAAAGACCAGAAACAAAACAAAACAAAACAAAAAACCTTTGAATTGCATGAATTGCAGTAGGCCCGTTCACTACTGAACAGACTCCACCACATCATAACAACATTGTGTCATAATGACGTTGACAAGAGCCTTAAATAATATTAACACTATGTCTGATTGAGATGTGTATTGCAAAAATACTCAATTATTTTTCTCAAATGGCACTGCATTGCTTCTACAAAGGTTGTTATACTCCTACTTTCTATTTTGATTTTGAACTTTTCCTGTCTGAACAACACCGTGACGACGTCGGCATCGTGTTTGGACTGCAACAGGTAAACAGGAGCGTTTTTGTTCTGTGAAACTTTATATTTGAAATTGTGGGGTGTTATGTCTGTACCCAATATAGTGCATTTGCTGTAAACAAAGGTTATAATAAAATGCACATCCTTTTTGCTACTCGGCAAAGATTTGGAAGACCAATTATTTTTGTCTGTGTTGTTATTCATTTGTCAAAATGCCATAGCCTATGTAGGCCTACAGTACACCTCTACTCCTACATTATACAACTCTGTATTTCTATATAACAATATAGATAGCCTACATCTCACCGACTGTAGCCCATACGACTCTGTGTCCTCTGGTGAACTTCTGACCACTATTGGCAAATTATACGGCAACATACAGTCTTGAATGAGGGAAGAGGAAATGTTACGCACTGAGCCTTTAACCACTGACCTGCACACTATGTCCCTTTGGCCTAGCCCAGTGGTTCTCAACTTCTGGTTCGGGACCCCTTGGGCTAGTACAGTGGTTCTCAACGTGTGGTTCGGGACGACTGGTGGTCTGTGAGATCTTGACTTGTTCTATCTCATAAAATATATGTATATTTATACACACTATATACTGTATATATATAATGTATATTCCACTACAATAATCTGGGTAACATATTTTACACTAGCAGGCTATATTTACAACACACAAGTCTAACCCAGGGGTGTCAAACTGTTTTCAGATCAGGAGTCAATTTGATCTCAAGTTGGCCGGATCGGGACCAGTAATGTAATAGCAAAATATTGCAAAGTTGCTAAATCTATTTTTGTTGTTAGTGAAGGATGTTAAGTCAATATTCCATAAGAATCTTTCACTTGGTGATACAAGCACCAAATTTGGTTCACAGGTGCTTCAGGAGCTACTTTCCCAGAAAAGGTCGCTATCCAGGTGGAAAAACAAGATGGCGGCCATTTTTCAAGATGGCCGCAATACAGATATAATACAGATACCGTTACGGAAGTGACAAAAGCACCAAACTTTGCATGGTGTTTCTGTGGGTATATGCTGTAATTCTAGCCTCGGAGCCCTCGGAAAAAGAAAAACATTCTACCATGTCATATACAATATGTCATGCATTACCTTGTTATTACATGACATTTTACTTAGCTGACGATGTTAATATAATCCCGAACTCAGCAGAGATGAAGCAAGGGCAGGGGTAGCCTGCTTGACCAGATTGCTGCAACTACAAAAATGTTCATAGTGTGAAAGTATGGGTGAGTCTGTGCTTACATGTTTGACAGCAAATGTAACATTGTGAAAATGTTGAGAAGATTCTTGGTCTGAATTAAAATGAGCATTTCCCACACTAAAACTATGGTGAGAATAGACTGCTGCTAATGCTCGCTCAGCTGCATCTGAATTGGGAAGTGTCAAGATGATGTCCAAGGTAGAAGGTTCTCCATCCTCTAATTTCCATAACAGATATTTTTTATGTGTATGAGAGAGGGTAAAGGACAATACCTCTACATGTATATGAAGAACCCATAAGATCACCTAATTCTAAATTTTCACAAGTAGCATTATGTCTATAGTGACTGCATTTCAGTCTTTAAGAATGGCATCACAGATCACTCAATATTATACAGTACATGTAGGCTATATCTTCAGTTCAAATCAAATGGGAATGATTTCTAAGTAGGTGTTGAGTAAGTAGGCAGAGGTGTGCACATTGTTTTTTTCCTCCTGAATTTGCAAACAAGTCCTCACCTAGTACTTGTGTCACAAGTTGCATTACAATAAACTCAGTAATCATTGAGTATTTCAATTGCTACTTCAAAAATGACAGCTGATGGACAACATGTTACCTACCGTAGGTCTTTGCCACCTTTAAGAGAAATATCTATGTTAAAAAACAATTCCCATATGGTATATAGTATATATATACACACACACACACAAAATGCCATATGGACTTTTTTAACCTTCAAGATTTTGAGTGGTAACAGTAACATAACTCATTCCCACTACATCTTTTTGCATCATATTGTACATGACCTCAGAATGCTCTAAATGTTTCAGTTCTGTGTAGTTGTACTGTACTACACTGTACAGTACAGTACAGTACAGTACAGTTAAGTACAGTAGCATACAGTATGGTGCCGTATAGTAAAGTACAGTACAGTAGAGTATAATACAGTAGAGTATAGTACACTACAGCACAGTACAGTGGCATACAGTACGGTACAGTACAGTAAAGTTAGGTAGCATACAGTACGGTACAGTACAGTAACATACAGTATGGTGCAGTACAGTAAAGTACAGTAGCATACAGTACAGTACAGTGTAGTACAGTACATTGCAGTACAGTACAGTAGCATACAGTACGGAGCAGTATAGTAAAGTACATTACAGTACAGTAGAGTATAGTACAGTACAGTACACTACAGTACAGCACAGTACAGTAGCATACAGTACGGTGCAGTACAGTACAGTACAGTACAGTAGCATACAACAGTAGCCTACGGTGCAGTATAGTAAAGTAAAAGTACAGTAGCATATAGTACGGTGCAGTACAGTACAGTGTGGTATATCACATTACAGTACAGTACAGTATAGTACAGTACAATACAGGACAGTACAGTACAGTACAGTATAGCAGAGTACACTACGCCACAGTACAGTACAGTATAGTCTTGATGACTTGTAGGCTACTTTGACAGCTGTATCCCTCCAAAGCCAATGGCATTTCCACATGCTGTTGTTTAAAGTTTTTGAAAGACTTGAGTGTGTGAGAGAGGGAAGGCAGGCAGATATGTTTTAAACAAAGGACCACACACACAAATAAAAAATAACAAGCAATCAATACATTAAGTGGTTAGGTAGCCAACATGTCATCTAAGTTTAAGCACAAAGTAGACCAGAAAACCATTTTGCTAATACATACAATACATAAAGTATTTGTCAATATACTGTATGGTGTATTGCACATTGATTATTCATAATTTCCCAAGCATAAAGGCCCCTATCACTCCACAGTACACTTAGGACTTGAGATATACATATCTGAACACAAATCAATATATATTTTATTTTGTAATGACCTTATAGAGGTAGATAATCCAAGCTGACATATGATATGTACATGTATTATTCACTTGATTGATATGAAAATTGAGCATTTCACTTGGGCTCCTAGGCTTAAATCATTGAGGGGGTCCTAAGGAAGCATCGTGCAAAGTTTCACGCTTTTGTCAGCTCCGTAACAGTAGTGCCCTTTTTGTCCCATAACCGATTCCAATAATATGTATTGTGGCCATCTAGGAAAATGGACGGCCATCTTGGATTTCAAGTGGCCTGCATGCCTTTTCAAAAGAAGTGTGTCTAAGGAGTATCTATGACAATTCCAGTACTTGTATCACCATTTGAACAGTTGTTTCAGTTGCTAATTCATATCTGCATGGCGGCCATCTTGGAAAATGGCCACCATTTTGTTTTTTTCACCTGGATAGCGACCTTTTCTAAAAGAGTAGGGTCTGAAGCACCTCTGAACCAAATTTGATGCTTGTATCACCAAGTGAAAGATTGTTTGAGGTAATTGCTGTACTATGGGCGTGCGCACTTGCTCCCATTGGGCTCCCATTAGGAATATATGGGGTGGCT